>NC_064572.1:4961446-5261446 GCF_937001465.1 Orcinus orca
GGTAGTAGACTTTGAAGGCCGGGGCTCTTAGGAGGTTATATGCTTCCCTCTTGGAATTTAAAAAACAAGAAAAACATAACATGGAAATAATCTAATTGAACCAGGTACTATATTTCTTCACTTATAAAACTCATAGACTCCTTCAAAGTAGGCAGATGTCAGTGGCAGAGTCTAATCCATAGGGAATTTTAAAACTTCCCTGCTTCACTCCACCCCCATATAAAAAGAACTTTAGTAAAAATTAAGACAAGAAACACTGTTTCTCCTATTCTAGCAGAAACCAGAACATAACAAGCCTATCTCAGGGGTGACCACGGTCATCCTGATTGTTTCTCTTGTCTATCTTTTTTTTTTCCCTGGTCCTTGGTGACACCCAGTGCTGCCTTCTCTTAGGCAGGGTCCCTTCACTTAGAAATCTCAGCCAGACTATGAGGGGACCCGCATAGAGAGAGATCTAGGTGGGCAGCTGAGGCCAGTCTGGGCTCAGGGGAGGCTGGCTTGTCTCCTCAGCATCCTTCCCTTGTGCAGTTCTGCGCCCAGAGCACTGAGACATATGGGGACAAGCTCCATGGGCTGCTTACTGTGGAGGGGCCAGGGAGGCTGTCCAGTTGGTCTTTCATGCAGACGTTAAGGCACACAGGAGACAGGAGCCTCGGAGCTCGTTCTGCTCACTTGGGCAGAGCCTGCCAGGGCGGGCATGACCCTGGAATCCATGGTGATCGTAAGCATTCTCCTTCACGGATTTAGGAACTGGAGGCATTGGCTCTCTTGAACAGTGATGACTTCTTTGTAAGTAGGAGACTCGATTGAACTGATAGAATACATATGGAAATGTGTTACATGGATACATGGGTATCTCACAGATCTCAAGGGCAGGACGCGTAGCCGAGCCGAATAAGTGGCTGGGGCAAAATCCCTGCTCTTCTTCACGGGACTAGTCTTTCCATTTCTATGCCACAGCGTCTCTGCCTCAGTCTTCAGCCTTCTCCCTCCAGACAGATACACACACTTCCTGCCTCTCTCTAAGACTTATTATAGGGAATCTTTATGAATATACACTTGGAATAAAATTCCTAATTTTTTCTGTACTTATACGTCTATGCCACCTCAATTCTTAACTTATATTTTAAGGCTAGTTTATTTCAGCTGGGCTTGTCCCATGTGACTTGATTTGAATTTCAAGTCCAGGTGCTCAAAAGACACTAACAAGGGTCCCCATGTCCCAGTACACAGCTCCTGGAGATGGCACCCGTTGGGCTCAGAGTGACAGACACTCACCCCTTCTCCAGTTTGCAGTCCAACTCAAGGGAGATTTAGGGACAAAGGCAGAGGATGATCAATGTGCCCATGTTGTTTCTGGTAAAGCTAACCTGTAGGACGCTGACTGTTCTAGTGCTGGAATGGGGACCTTCTGCTATTTCCCCACTGAAGTGGACAGACTCATCCCTCACTCACAGCTGACTAGAGGGTCATGGGCCGTGAAGTCTCCAGAGCAGCTGACAGAGTTGGGAGGACAGCACAGCAGGCTGGTCGGACTGAAGCAGGGAGCCAAGAGCACGGGTCCCTTAAGAGTTGAGGCTGTCACCAACCGCAGCCGAGAGGCCAGTGGACGGCAGCTTGCCCTCAGCATTCTCACTCCTCATTCTGCAGGGAGAAGCGGACGGCAGTGTCAGTGCGGAGATGGATTGCACACGGTGCTCTCTTGAAAGTCAACACGAAAACTGGAGGAGGAAAATGCCACTTCCCCAGAATCACTCACTCAACTGTCTCAGCCCACTCAGAGGGGCTGTGAGAGCAGGAAAGGCTCTCAGAACGGGAACACCCTCAGAGACAGGAGTTGCATACCCGGGCTCCCCAGCGGCATCCACGACAGCAGCTATCCACCTCTCTGACCAGCCCTGCACGCTCCACTGCTGCTAGGCAGGCTCAGGTGCTCAAATCTTTTCAAAAACCAACTGTTAGCCTTGTTAATTTTCTTTGTGATTTATCTATTTCCTATTTAATCGATTGTTGCTCTTTTTAGTTACTTTTATTCACCTACTTGACTTTGATACTTGGTGGGGTTTTTTGTTTGTTTGTTTGTTTTGTTTCTTTAGCTTTTTAAAAGGAAATTTAGATAAATGATTTTAACCTTTTCCTTTCTTCTAATAAAATCATTTAAAGCTATCCATTCCTCCTTAAGCAATGTTTTCACTGCTTCTCACCAAGTTCGATGTTACCTTTTTATTATTATTTTCTTTGAAATATTAAATGTTACTTGGTATTTCTTTCCCAATGATGGGCTTTTAAGGAGTATAGTGTTTAATTTTCAAATATTATTATTTTTGATTTTTAATTTAAATTCAAATGTGGACAGAGAACATAATTCATAATACTTCAATATTTTGATATTTATTGAGCCTGTTTTGTGACCCAGGGTATATTGGTGAATTTTCCATGTTTACTAGAAAAAATGTCATTTTTTCTGCGATAGTTATGTGGAAGATGGAGTACTTTGTAAATATGTGTTACATCAGAGTAATAGCATCACTCACATCTTCTATATACTTACTGATTTGTTTGGTTTTGGTCTAGGTTCTTTATCAACAACCTTGACTTCAGTTGTATATTTTTATTTTTCCAACCTTTTTATTGATCATACACTTTTCTATTCTGTGATAGAAGTTTACTGAAAGCACATCAACTCATTTATAAGATTTCTCAGGAAATTATTATAAATAATGCTTATGAACATTCAATTAATATAAAATATAAATACACGCCCCAACTAAATTATTTATTAACTAATTCATAAAGTAACCATTAAATATTTAATGTTTTAACATTACAAAATCCTAATTATCTTCTGGGTATCATTATCTCCAAATGAGGATAACCTAAACATTTACAATAAGTTCATGAAATTTCAGTTCCTCATCTTGTCAATCAGTGTTCCCAATGGGAGCATTTTCAATTAGTATTAAGAAATAACAGAGCACAGATCACTCGCTTACTTTTCTTTATTCCAAAATATTCATAACCTTTATTTTTATTTCCCTTTGCTTACTGATACAACTGAGGATTAGGTTGAGGATTAACAAAGTCCCTGATGGTTGAGAGTTTTAACACACTAAGGATAACACTAAAAATAAACCTTACATTTTCACTGGGTTCATGTTTGCCTCTATGTCTGTAAGGACAAATATTATTTAAAAAGCTCATAAGTCTTTTATTTTATCCATTCAAATAATATCAATTTTGAATCAAAACCTTGACAGACACTGGGATGGAGGGAGGATCTGCACGACTATCATGCAGAGAGCCATTCTTGACTCCTGTCCACGGGAAATGAGCCTCCCTTTCCAGTGAACGGGTGTCGGGAAGGTCCCCTTGAGGGGATGAGATGAGTGTGAGACTTGTAGGATGTGCAGGTGATGAGCAAGATGAAGAGTATTCCAGGCAGAAAGGACAGGATCAGGGGTTTGAAAGAGCCCGGTGTGTTCTAGGGTCTGAGAGGAGGTTGGCATCATCAGATGCAGGGAGCGATGGGGAGAGGGTCACAAGTGGGGCGGCAAAGAAGGGCAGGAGCCCCATGGGGCGGAGTGTTATCAAATTTCTGTGGATAATGCGACCTCTCATTTTAATGATTTTATCCTCATGTGTCTGTTTGAATGCTTATTTTCTATTGTTAAAAGAGAGTGACAGAGAAACAAAATTAAGAAAAAGAATAAGGAAAATATATCTGCCCATTTGCAAGAGAACACAACACTCTGATCCTGAAACCTGGGGGGTTGGTGAAAGAGTGAATCAGAAACTGAGAATCTTGCCCTCCCAGCATACAGAAAAAGCTGCTAGTACGATACCACAAATAGCCTCAATTCAACTAGTATTTAAGATCTTATCTGGGCAGGTCCCATGTTAGACATGGAGTGGGATCCCGAGTAGAGTGACCACAGCCCTGGGCTCTGGTAGAAATCGGAAGGGGACACCAGGGGAGGAAGCTAGCAGAGGATGAGAGGAGAGAGAAGTTAGGGAAAACCTTCGGAATTGTTGTTGTAATGCATAGTTGTTGGAATGCAGACACTCAAATACAGTAAAGTCTGGAGAAAGGATTCTTGGTGGGGACCAGGGAGGTGTGTGCACCTGTGTGTTTATGTTTAGGAGATGGGAACGGGCAGAGCACAGGTGAGAAATGTAGTTTCTAAAATTGAGATCCTCTGCACTTTTCTTACCCTCTGGTCCCCAAGCTTAGTGATAATTATCTTTGCCTTCACATTAGAATCACCGAGGGAGATGAAAAAAACACGTCACGGAGGGCTCCACCTCACAGACATAGAAAGTAGAGCAGAATCTGCGGCAGTGGGACTGGATGGCCACATATTTTTAAATTTGCCTGAGATTTTTAAATTGCACTTCGAGCTGAGAACCATAGCCCTTGCCTCTGCATTGGAAGAAAGTCTAAATTTGTGGAGTTTAAATACTATGTACTTTTTTAGATATTCTTTTTTTTTCCCGAAATTTCCATAAAGAGACTCAAAATACACATTGTTGTCTCTAACTGAAAGAACACCTTGGAGACTCAGGCTAAAACTAAAAAGATCAGTTTGCATGTTTTAGTGCAAATTGTATGAGAAAAAAAGAGAACTTTAATAAGTATATTTATTTTTGATGCATTAATTGAATTACCCAGAAGAAATGTGTAAAACTAGATAAATTTTATTCAAAAATATTTTGAGTTTATGAATGTAATCTGCAGGTTGTCTGGGCTTACCTCAGCAAAAATAAAGTGATAAACAAGTAAGTTTGTACTGATCCTTCCAGCTCTCGAGTGCACTGGCCATGTCCAGCAGACACTCTCAGCTCTCATGGTCCGTGGGTCCTTACCCTCGCCAGCATCCCTTAGGATTCTCGGAGACGGGCTCTTACACAAAACCTTAACAGCTTTCATTGTCTACTCACGTCCTGCTCTAACTTGATTGTCCCTCCAGCCTTGGCCGATGCTCGTTTCTGCTTGGCCAGCGCCATGCTGTTCACGTAAGCAGCAATCTTCCGGGGAGCCCCTGACTGGGGGCTGAACTCTGCCCTGACCCGTGAGCCACCCTCTCCCCTCCGGACATTGTTCTCACTGCTCCTGTCATGCTACTCCAGGACCACCTCCCCAGCAATTCCTCTTGCTGCCAAACGTGCCTCTGGGGCTGGTGAGCCTGTCACACAGGGAGGCTGTTCAGAGCTGCCGGTTCAGCTCCTGCTGCTTCATTTACCACCGACATCATCTATATCTGGAACTCCAGTTTCTGAACTGACCACACGGGCCACCGCGGCCTCTAAATCGCTCCCAAGTTTCTTCCCGGCTCTTATTTGAGCATCACGCTCACTTCCACATTGTCACTAGGTCCACGATGTTCTGCTGTAATGTGCCTCACAAAATGAAAACTTCCCAGGACTTTCTTTTTCCTGCTGAACTGAAAATATTTTAATCTTACCCTATATGCCTTTATTAGACGGTTCACCGGTATTACTAATAGCTTTATTCCCACTTGCCATTTAGATTGTTTGGGTCAGGGTCATGTCAAGTAACAGCCACCAGGTTTGTCTAGAACAACTGAACCCCTCTGATTATTGGCCTTGTTCCCCAGACTGTTTCACGAGGTCACACATATTTCCCACGGGGACTCTCTCTGAAACTCACCAACTATGCTTCTCCTTTTGTTCACTTCCTGTCTCCAAGTCATCAACTACACAAGGGCAGTATGAATCCTCACTGTGGAAACAGGTCTAGGATGTTGGGTGGGGACTGCTGGCAACACCTCAGTCAGACCTGCTGGCCAACCCCACCTGAAAGCCACTGCACCCGGGGAGCATCCTGCTACATGAAGAGTAGCTGGCTTGAGTTATTTTATTTTCTCTTTTCTTTTTTCTTTCTTTAAACACTAAAATCATTTAATAAATTATATTGCTTGGGATTTTATTTATTTTAGGATAATTTTAAATTTCAAAGTGGAAGTAAATCAACATTGTCATTTTATAATTCTGTAAAAAACCACACTGAAGTCCATAGCCGTGTGAGGGGTAGATTGAATCAGGATAGAGAGGAAGAGAGCATGTGTTGGAGTATTATTGGGAAAAATAATGCAGCTCTGGACTTCCCTGGTGGTACAGTGGTTAAGAATCCACCTGTAAGTGCAGGGGACACGGGTTCGAGCCTTGGTCCAGGAAGATCCCACATGCTGTTGAGCAACTAAACCCGTGCACCACAGTGACTGAGCCTGCGCTCTAGAGCCCGCTAGCCACAACTCCTGAGCCCACGTGCCACAACTGCTGAGTGCAAGCGCCTAGAGCCTGTGCTCAGCAACTAGAGAAGTCACTGCAATGTGAAGCCCGCACACCCCAACGAAGAGTAGTCCCTGCTCGCCGGAACTAGAGAAAGCTTGCGCACAGCACCAAAGACCCAACACAGCCAAAAATAAATAAATAAATATATTAACAAAAAATAATGCAGTTCTGAATGAGGGAATTAAGTGATATTTTGAAGGTAGCATTCATAACATTGTCTGTGGTCCTACAATCCAGGTCTGAGACTATCTCTCCAAAGTTCCACCATTTGTCTCTTCCAAATGATTTGTCTACAGTGATAGTGGTTCATATGTATTGAGAAATTACTCTTCTAGGCCATATGGTGAATATCTCTTATCTATGCTCTCCTCTAACCTTCTGTATAGCCCTGTGGATTAGTGCTACCATCAACGTATTACAAATGAGAAAATCCAGGCTTAGAGAAGTTAAGTTAATATATCCTGTGTCATAGAGAAAGGGAGTATCAGAACTGGGCTTGGTCAGATCGCCTATCACAGAACAATACCCAGGGGAGCTGTGATTATTATGGAACAAATAATATAAATGCAGTCAAAACACCCCAAGAAATAAGATATTCTTATATAACTTACATCTCTGCCATGGTAACACCTGCCACCTCAGCAAATACTATAGCTCTATTTATCAAAATGTCAAGTGTAGACAATGTTTATTGATTCTCCTGTTAATCCATCTGGAAAGTATACATTAGAGGTCAGAAACTCACCAGCGCTCCCTGTGGTCTCTCGTGGCCCCATTCAGCAGATCACATGTTCCAACAGCATGCAAAGTTTGCCAAGAAATGGGATTTTGCTCATGGACCCTCCTGACGTTTCCTTGAATCCTTTTTTTTTAATTCTCCTGATCCTATTTCTCTAACTTCTATGCCATCTTCACAAGCCACTTACCCTCATTAAGGAGATGCCGTTTGGTACCTTACCCAGTATTTCTTTCTCTTGACCTCAACTCTACTGTTGGTTGTTTTCTCCCCTTGACTTGGTGCGTTTTTGGGAACTCTCATCTGAGCTGGCCCTAGAAACTCCTCCTCCCCCTTTTGTGTATATTGTCAACTCCCAACCCAGATGCCATGAGGGATGCAAGATGACACATATCCATGTGCCCATAAAGACCTTGCAGTGCGGTGGGGTCATGAGCCACGTCCCTCCTGAGCCGCTAACTTTGCAGAGTCAAGAGTCTTAGTGTCTCTTGACACTAAGACACAGGCTTATAAGTAAAGGTGTAAATATACACAAAACCGACGCATGTTAATTCCCCTTCAGAACAAATTTGGTTATGAATAGGTTAAAACATGATTGTTTATTCTAGAGCAGAAAAATCCATGTGTGTGAAACTAAATCATTTAGATTTTTATATCACTACTGCTCCTGCTAGGAGAGAAACCTGAAGCAGGAAATCTATGGCAGAGCAATGGAAAGGGTGATCACAGTTAATGAGTCTAGTTTCACTTCAGTCCATTTTCAGGCTCAGCAATAAGTTTTGCTTTGGGGATCTGTGTGATATCCAGGGATGTATAAAATAATTTTTCTTATTCTCCTACTTACAACCAATTATCTGTATTCAAGAAAGGGAACAACTGAAATTCTAAATCCATGATTCGGACACTTGCCATTACCATGAATTCCAGGGAAATATCTGCCCTGGGAGAATCTGCGTAACTGAGCAGAAAAGCTACAAGGCTCCTGTCTCCTCTCTGCCATAAGGTCTGCATGAAAGGTCAAGTGAACTGTCCCTGAGCCCCTTTACTTTATGCTCACCTTAGATCGTGTCCCTCTATGTCTCAGTGCTCTGAGGCAAAAAGTGCACAGAGATGAAGCTAGGGAAAGAAACACAGTCTTCCCTGAGCCACTGGGATGGCCTAGGATGTCCACACAATCACATGTGTCTTCTGGCCCCTCTAACAATCTGGCCAGGATTTTTTGGTGCAAGGACCGTGCTCAGCATGTCAGCCCTGATTGTCACCAAAGACCAGGGAAAACAAAAGACTGAAAGGGAAGCAATCCAAGTGAGGGGAATCACACCCATGATGAACTTATTAGAGTTTGGCTTCATTTGCTATAAAAGGAGTTAACTCTGCCGCATGCGGTTAACAGAAACTGGTGACTAACAGAATTCTTGAGCTTGTCTTATAGCTCGTTAAACACCTCACTGCTTGTAGCCTGCCTTCGGGAAGCAAGCTCACTTTGTTTTGTTGCATGTCCTCCAAGCGTTGTGTTGACTAAACAATAAGTTTTCACCCAAGTTCTTTTCAGGAACTTGGAGTCAGCTGTGTCTAATTCAAGCTTGAGCTGGCTAAGACTTGTTGGGACCACTGCCCCCAAACCTGGGCATGTGCAGCTGTCCCATGAATGACCATTTCAGGTCTGAGGACCAGAATTTCCACCCTCAGACCATGCTAAGTGCCTCCACTTTTGAGCCTACATCCCACGAAGAAACACATTACTCATACGCCTCTGCAGAACACCAATTAGCTCACATTTCCCTAATTCCAGTCACATTTTCCCAGGCCAAAGGCCACCCAGCTTCTTTATCTCTCAAATATCTCAAGCCTCTGGCCCTTGGGGAGGGGGATCTGAGACTTGTTCTCCTTTCTTCTCTCTTGGATGCCTTGTGAATAAAGCCTTTCTTTGCCGCACCTCAGTGTCTCACGTTTTCGGCTTTCTTTGCATAGGACACAAGAACCTGGTTCAGTAAGAGGAGCACCCATGTTTCTTGTCTTGATGTTGATCAAAGCTCCTCTTACCTGGGAGCGGAGTGGAGCAGGGGTGGCTCTTAACTTCCCTGTTGGATTAAGCTGGGTCACTGATGTTGGTTTACATTGAAGAGGTCTGAAATTCTGTAAATGAAGATGTATAGTGGCAAGTTCAGTTAGAATCTCTCCATATTACAAGTTTTAAAAATCCAAAAAGGAAACACATACCCTCCCAGAGTCCATGCAAAAACAGTGCACTGCCCTGCTCGACATCCATGTAAGAGTCAGCCCGGGAGCCCCCAGCAGAGCTGGATGTCAGGCAGAGACCAGAAGGAAAGGAGGCCAGTGTACTGGGTCCTGGTGGCGGTTATCAACAGATACCATAATGGGGAATCCACACCCAGACCTGTAGGCTGACATGAGTGGGAAATAGTGAGAAAAAGTAACATTTGTTGTCAGAGACTTAGCTGTGAGAATGTCAAAAAGAAAGGGCTTGGAAAGGGCTATGGGGCAGTGGGTAGTCTAAGGCCAGCAGCATGATGGAGAAGCAGGTGGCCTCTTTAAAGGAGATGATCTTTTGGGGCTTGTGATAGAAGCACACGATGCTGCTAAAGATGAACTTGTGGAACCTGATATAGTAAAAGGAATCAGAAGACATATCAGGAACAAAAAGAATCTGTACTGTGTAGCTGCACACAACCATGGCAGCCATCTACGGCACTCTCTAAATAAGAATCCAAGTCACCACCCACATGCTCTCACCACCTCCTCATTTATAAGCGCCATGATATTTGGTGGGTGAGGCTGGGATTAAGGTGCAGGGGTCAGTGCCAACATATCAGGCACTGAAGTGGCTAATGTAGCCTTCTGAAAAAGCCAAAAATCTCTGGTTTCTTTCCTGGATCTTTAGATGAATGATACTTCTGCATAGGGTTGATCTTAAACTTGTCTTTCAGATCTTCACTTACCTATCCATAAAGTACAGTTCACACCATCTCTCGCGCCAGCACAAACACTTTAAATGTGACCCACCCACAAATTCTTCAGAGGCTCACGGAGTTGAAATAAGAAATCCTACCTGCTCATCCACCCTCATGATTCCATTCCTGCCCTTCCCACTGCCATTACCTGCATCACACAGGATCAGTTCACTTGTCTTACCGAGCACACATGGGGTGGAAGTCACTTTCAGTGCATGGGAACTAGATATGTAATGGTGATTATATCAGGCATTCCATATGTCATCTCAAGCACTGGCCTACTTTATTTTTTCAAAAAGGAAGTGGAGCAAACACCAAGAGTACCCACCCCAGTTATCCCTGATTTTCTCTCATTCTCCATATTTTTTTTTTACAAGTATGAAATCTAAAGCAAGCAGTTACGGTAGAGTTGAGCACAGTAAAGCGACACCAAAGGACAATGTATCCTTTCCAGTGTCACAGGTTTTCATCATCAGCCCTTGGATGAGTGTCATCACTGTCCTCTCTCAGCCAAAGACAAGCAACGGGGTCTCTTCCTTCAATTACCTGATGCCTCCTGAGTGTCAAGTGTTCCCCGCCTGTTTGCAGGCACATTGCAGGTGTTCTGCCGGGTTAATAAGGAATTGTTCACACAGGTCTCTCCCCACCGGCTTAGCAGCATTTCAAGCACAAACATGGACTCCACGTGACTCGTATCTGGGGCTCCATCTCAGGCCCGATAACCCAGAAGCCCCCGTTATTTTACAGACTACACATAAAAATTGTTCCTATGACATCCTTCCCGAATAAACTTGTTAGCCCATCCAAATGCATTCTCTCCTTTCGGTGACCCTTTCCCCCTTAAAGGGTGTGGCATAAGATCTTTCCTTCACGCCCCGCCTGCCCCTAATTTTCTTAGTTTCCCAGAAGGGTCTGCTTCTTCCAAGCAGAGACCAGCCCTCTCCCCTGTCTCCATAAGAGAGCTCAGTCATCAGCCATCAGTTCAAGCAGAACGTCCTTCCAGCAGAAGCACCGCAGGTTACCCGGCAGCCCCAGGTCACGAGCAGCTGCCACTAATGTGGGCAGAATCCCGTGGCCGCCTTCCCCGGCTACACCTCCTGCCAAGTCTCGCTCTCCCGAGTCATTATCCTGAAGCCTGACGTCTGTGCGCAGCAGCTGCCTGGAAGGGAAGAGGTGCCCACAGGGGAGCAGATCCCCATCCTGTCCCAGCAGCTCTCATTTCTTGCTGTCACTTCCCACCGTCAGCCATGGACTCTCTTTCCAGCCTTCATAGGATCCCAGGACCTCCTTCAGAGAGTCCTTCTGCTGAGTCCCCAGCCGCCATTGGACCTCACCTACCACTGCTGTGCTTCCCGTCCCCTCAGAAAATAGTTTCTCTTCTTAAAAATTTTTGAGTTCAAAAAAATTGGTAATGACGCTTTATTCCCTTTTTCGTCCTTCTTCTTCTATTTTGTGTCTGACTTTACAAACCATTGGAATGTTTCCAACACTCCAGCTCACTGAAAAGGGAGAATTTTCAGTTAGAGTTCAAAGAGGATCAGGGAAAGGATGGTCAGGGCTTCGGCTGGATTGTCCAGGAGACACGAGCACAGCAGTTACCCAGGGCCACCGGAAACCTCAAAGACCAGGACAGCCAATGTGCCCCTGAGCAATGGTGGCCGGTGCTCACTCATTGGCTGCAGAAGGTCTACGGGTCTCAGTGAGGTTTCCTGATGCCCACACCCTGCTGATGAGGGATGATTTCTCTCCACGATGATTCTCATCCCTCATCAGTAAACCCAGCCACGTCCCCTCATCCATGAAGCCGCAAACCCTCCAAGAACAGCCCTCTGTCCACCCTCTTCTCCTCTCTCAGACAGAATGAATCTTGTCTCCTCTCCTGGGCAGGGTGGTCTGTGTCATTCTCCTCCTCTTTCCTCCTATTGCTGGGCAGGTTATCACTGTGCTGCTCTTCTATCAGAGTGTCCTCATTCTTATTTTCTAGGGCCTTGTCTTCATTCAGTGAATTTCACCTCTTCCAAATGAAAGGGATAGCTTTGCAAACAACTATTTCCCGTCTGGACTTAAACAGCTTATTTTGAAAATATAAAAGCAGAACATTGGACCATTCTTTCTCTTTGCATTCTTGTGATAAAAACCTAATCCTTTTTGAGGCATCATACATGTCTCTTACTAACTAGAGAAAGGGTCATATTGAAGAAAATAATAAAAAATATATACAAAACTATTCCATGATATTTCCCTATGTCTGATTACAACCTAATATATAAAAAATCAAAGGAGTCCCCACGAAGGGTAATCTCCAAATGCAGCATTTTACTTTGGGAGAATAGGATCAAACACTCTAGAAAGTTTCCAGTGTGCAGCTTTTTGTAAATCATGCACTAAGCCACCAATGCCAGTAAACATGGTAATTCAGAAATGAGTAATAAATAAACCTTGCTCAGGTACTGTCAGCCAGGGGAACCTTTTGGATCGTATGATGTTTGACTCATTTCCTATAATCCTAAGTGTTATGGAGCTAGACAGTATCAACCTTCCATTTTTCATGGATGTAATACTGAAACCATGTCCCTTCCTGGGTTAACAGAAAGTAGTGACTAAGAGAAATCTTTGAGCTTGTGTTACAGAGAAACAGATAAGGGAATAGCGTGTTGAAAACCTGCCTCTGCTGATTGAACTCACTTTAGTTATATTTTCCTTGTCTCTCTTTAATTCCATACATTCTAATCTTTAGGTAACCTAGGTAATATATAACAAAACAGTTTAACCATCCCTATAGATAACGCCTCCGACTATGGATCATTATAGTAACAGGGAGGTTTAAGTAGTTTTAAAGGAACTTCGAGTTGGTTCCTGATCAGTTCCATCTAACTAAGACTGGCTCGGACCCACCACCCCTACAACTGGGTCTGCCCAGGGGTCTGATGAGTGACCATTTGATGTCAGAGGGGCTAAACCTCCAATCTCAGAACATGTTGAGTGCCTCCATTTATGAACATGCATCTCATAGAAACCTGTGATCCAGATACACCTGGGAACAACACTGATAACCTCACCTTTCCCCCACCGCCAATCACCTTTCCTCATACCTAAGGTCGCCCTGCTACTTTATCCTGTAAATATACTGAGCCCTCACCTTCGGGGAGGTGGATCTGAGATTTGTTCTCCTATCTCCTCACTTGGCTGCTTCATGAATAAACCCTTCCCTGCTGCAAACTTGGCGTTTCAGTGTTTGGCTTGCTGTGCATCAGGCAAGTGAACCTGGTTCGGCAACAATATCTGTTTTAAAATTTCAGATTTAAATTTAGGTGGAATTGACATAAAATTGTAAGATATTCAAAGTGTACATCATGTTGATCTAGAATATGTATAAATGTGAAAAGATGCCCACCACCTAGTGAATTAACACATCCGTCTCCTCACATATTTATCACTGTGTGTGTGTCAGAGAACATTTAGGTTTCACCCTCTTAGCAAATTTCAGTTACAAAAACAGCGTTATCAACCATAGTCACCGTGGTTTACATTACATCCTCAGACGTTATCCATCTTATAGTTGAATGCCTATTCCCTTTTCCCAACCCCTCCCTCTTTACCCCAACCTGGAAACCACCATTCTTTTCTCTATTTCTATGAGTTTAGTTTCTCATGGCTGTAATATCTGAGGGATGTAAGCAAATACAAAGTTGCTTTCTCAAGGTCATCCCTCCAATTGTGTGTTATCTTCCATGTTATGTAAAACCACTCTCAACCAAAAATGGATCAGGTCATGTCCCGAGAGGACTTACAGTGTGGAAAGCATTGCTTTGGGAATTCATCATGGGATTAATCAGTTTCACAACTTAGAGTAACCGAATTTGACATCACACAAAAATGGATTTATTTATTGTTAGAAGGTTGATGTTAAATCAAAGCCATACAACTGGTGTATGTAAAACTAGTCACCAATGGAAATTAGATATTTCTAGGGATAGATGGGATACACTTTTGGAGGATAACATGGGCTTCTTTTGAGCCTGTGCCGAAAAAGATTACCCTCCAGCCATGACCCTTCTGGTATAAACAGACAAAGCAGCCCATCACCATGGTAATAAACATGCCAATTACGGCCACTATGGATGAAAGGAAGCTCTGCTGAAAAGATTTATTATTTATTTATTTATTTATTTATTTATTCTTTGATGTACGCGGGCCTCTCACTGTTGTGGCCTCTCCCGTTGCGGAGCACAGGCTCCGGATGCGCAGGCTCGGCGGCCATGGCTCATGGGCCCAGCCGCTCTGCCCCACGTGGGATCTTCCCAGAGGACCGGGACATGAACCCGTATCCCCTGCATCGGCAGGCGGACTCTCAACCACTGCGCCACCAGGGAAGCCATATTTTTAAAGTATAAAACTGTACAGAACAGTGATGCCAGAACTGCGGTTATATTTCACCGTGTTTACTTTTAGTTATGTGGCTGAGATTTAATGGGAAATCTTGTATAGAATCAATTTATATTAAATCAGGCAGGCTTGTTTAATCTTCTCATCTCTTGGTCATTAGGACAAGACCAAAGTGAAATTCCTGCACACGGTGAAGTATATGGAACACTTAATAATCAATTCATCACAGAAGAAAACATTTTAAACCAGGAAGCACAAATGTGCAAGATCAACAATAGTAAGCAGTTGTAGCCAAGGATGGCTTTGTTTGAGATGAAGCATTCACCATCAGTAAGTGGATGAGCTTTTTATTCTGCTCTCTCCGGTGAGAATATGATTCCTCCTCCAAATATCTGGCTGTTGTGCAAGAGGTGGGCTCAACCTAAGCATGTCACACACGCTGCTGAATGGGTAGAGATCAGCAATTTCAGAGAGCTTATGGGTGGAAGCAGGGGCACTGCACTACAATGAGAAGAGAGAGAGAGAGAGTATGTGTATCAATTACGTGACTTATAGGTCAACCAGGAAGAGATGTTTTATCTCCCAGAAATGGAATCTTGAACCATCCAATTAGGAATCTCCTGATCAGGACTACTTAGGTTATCTGCCCACAAGGCCCCTCCCATCCCCTAAAGGAAAGGAACCTTGCAATTAACAACGAGCCTGCTGCCTATCGTAACTCTCTTGCCTCTGCTCCCTTCCACCTGTAAAACCTCTTGCCTTCTTTAGCTCTTGGAGCTCATTTCTGTCTACTAGACCGGATGGTGCCAGATTCAAGAATCACTGAATAAAGCCAATAGCATGTTTAACATTTACTCAGTTGAATTTTGTTTTTCCACACTTTGAAAAATTGTCTACTGATTTGCCAATATATAGAGCGTCAAGTTACATAAGTATCAATATGTGTAAGAAAAGATCTGTAAAATAGCTACATGTTAAGGGTAAATTGATCCGCTGAAGCACTTTTTCATCAATGAAGGGTCAGCACAGGTCCTGGGAAGAAACGGAGTGTGAACTTTGGTCTCGTGGAGAATGATGACAAAGACACAGGAAGCAGAGAGAAAAGCAACCCTGTGTTGACCGCAAATTCCCAGAACAGTGCCATGTTTGAAACAAAGGCTTTTATTTGGGGTTTGCTAGGACTGCAGCCCAGAAGACACACATCCAAGAAGCACTTGAACTGTGTTCTCACAGACTACAAAATGGGGAAAGTGTATAAAGCCAAAAAATTGCGATGTTACATAAATTGTTTGACAAGAAGTAGGATTGAAGTTGGTAGGAAGTAAGAGGCTTGTTAAGCAAGGATTGGTTTGGGTTCAAAATAAATGTATAGTTTTGAAGAAGGGTGATGTTGAAATTCCATGGTTGCAACTGGCAGCTGCTGGAAGACATTGTTTGGAAAATGGCTAGTGGTGTCCTTGAGTTTGATACAGCCCCCAAAATTCAAGTTCCCGGTGATGCAGGGATGTATGTAAAACCACATCGACAATGGCCACTCGACTCTACATGGATGGCTGAAGCATAGTTACTCCATTTTTGTTTTTAAATGGTCTTAGACATGTCATCAACCACAAATGAGCTCTGAAACCGCCCTGTTTGCAAGACAGCTAGCACCCATCTGTGTTCATCTTCGTCAGGTGTTCCCCTGGTGGATGACTGCCATTTCACTCTGGCCACAACTGGAGACAAAACTCAACACTGGAGAGAGACCAACATAGACAACATCTGAAAGAGGGAAGGAGAGGGGAACTAGGCAGGACCAAGAGTGCAGGCCAAGATGGAGAAGAATGAAGACCCAGTGAGGCTAACTGTTGTAGGGCTTCATCCCTTGAGGTAAAGAATATCCATCTCTCTACCCAGTCCAGTCATCAGGATGCCCTTTGTAAAGTGTCTCTAATTTCACACTGGAAATATAAAATTCATAATAAGATGACACTGTATGCCTATCATGGCCAAGACACTGTGGAATTTTACAGGAAATTTTTTATTTAATGATCAACACAATCTTATCATGTCCATTTTACACATAAGGGCACTGAGGTTTGAGGGGGGGGTGTGAGGGACATGCCCTGAGTCACAGCTCCCACAAGGCAGAGCTAAGAGGCACCCCAGGTCTGTCTGTAATTATAAGCTGAGTTATCATGTGGAGCAGGAGTTCAGTCAAAGCTCAGGTCTTTATACCAAAAAAAAAAAAAAAAAAAAAAAATCCCAAACAAAAGTAAAAGTAAGTATTTATGTGAGATTTTTGAAGCAATGGCATTAGTTGAGGATTTCATTAACCAGGGCTGTAGTATTACTAAGTTATATGATGTCCTGCTGCACAGGTGCTTTCCCCTCCGTGACTGGCGGGCGGCAGGTGGGCTGCGGCTGCAGAGTCCTCTGCGGGACCCTGGCCTGACCTCTGCCATCCGGGGGCCCCTCTCCCGTCCCCTCCACTTCTCTCCTCTTCTGATGTGACTCCTTCCACCTTCCCCCCGCCACCCCGGGTGCTCTGTACTCCGCCCCTTCTGCATGTCTCTTCTCTTTCTCAACTCGCTTTCCTCTTGTGGTGCCGTTGCTGCTTTGGGTTCCCATTCATGACCCAGTTTTCACATTTTCTCTCCATCTGATCTGAAGGCTCTGCTTCTCCTGGGGTCTGGTCTACTCTCTGCATCCTTGGCCTCTCGGGAACCTCACTCCATCCTCATCTTCAGGTCGTGTTCTGTGTGACTTCCCTGGTCACAAGGACTTTTGCTCACTCTGCCCACTCTGACAATATGGCCATGTTGACCAAGTCACTGTTCATCACTGTGGCCTTGAGGTCAGGGCTGGACACATAACTCACGTCCTCAGGGATGTTCAGTGCAGGAAGAACTTATCTACTTCCTGATATCGGCCGAGAAACAGCAGTGGCTGTGACATGTAGGACGTCTCCATAAGGCAAGGGAACAGGCAGAGTCAAGGTGGAATGACAGGAGGCTGACTGTGAGGGAAAGGTGACAGCGTAGCCTGGCCAGCCCTCTGTTCAGGGACAGGCTGACACCCTTGTTGACTGAAACAAATGCAAATCAACCAGCGTCCTGAATTTGAACCCCCAGCAGGTAATGGTTTCAGATCTTTGTCCCCTCCAGCAGGTGGGCTCCTGTGTATCCAGTACAGCCAGCCAGGGACACAGGAGAGCCGAACCTGGCAGGAGGTCACAGCCCACCGAGCCTGTAGCCATCAGCACCTGCTGGGGAAGCAGAGACAGACAGAGGGCTGCAAGTCACCAGAACACGGCAGGAGGTTTGGCCTGAGATTCATTCCCCAAAACCTTCGTCATGGCGAAAAACAGAAGTAGCCATTTCTAGAGGCTGTTTAGCAGCAGCTCTAAACGTACTACACTGGCTTCCTACCGGGCCAAGGTGAGGTCAGAAGAAATTGTGACCACCACCCCTTTGCACTCATTTGTTCTTTATTCAATATTTACTGAGGACTGACCGTTCTTATCACTAAGAATATCAAACCAAACCAAACTAACAAAGTTTGTTTGAACTACAAAGTTTGACTTTGAACTACAAAGTCAAAATGTTATTTATAACATGTTTCATGGAAGTCTGATATTCTTGATAAATAATTCCTGCTAATATATAATAGTATAAACATTGTAGTAGAAAAATTTGCAGGATATATAAGTGGGAAAATTCAAATGAAGAAATACAAAGTGTTACTAGAAAACAGGAAAGGAAAACAACTTATCTGTATAAATTTAGACTGAAATATTTTCCTTTCTCTGAAGAGAAAAATCTGTTTATATAATATCTTACCCACTAACAAAGACTCTAGGTTTCATCCATTAAGATCTGCATCTCTTCAATTTTTTTCTGCTTGGCCCTTTTGCAGTATATGCAAATCAAAAGCCTTTAAAATGGATTCTGTTTGACGTAGAAATTTCTGTTGTCATTTGTGGGAAATTATATCAGATACATAATTAGGTATAATATTTTAACTATGAGAACACTTAGTCTAAAATGAGAAATAATCTTAAATGTTCAACAATAAGAATTTTGGTGAAACAAATCTAGTAACTTCTATATCAGGAAAATATTTAAAATGGAAAGGAAATGGAAAAAGAGAGATCCTCTCTTACAGGTAGAATTTTTGGGTTGTGAGTTACAGGTGAATTTAAATATCTCGTTTTGTGATTCTCAATATTTTTAAAGCTTGCTACAATAAATATAAAGTGTTTTGGTAATAAGAGAAATCCGTGACCAGAATTTGAAGACTACTTCAAAAGAAACACCAGTACAATCACTGAGCTCTGAGTAGCACAGGAGGTGAACTTCCTGTGGTTGTGAGGGCCCAGGAATCAGACTTGCATGGATTTAAATCTTGGTCACTCACTCATTCACTCTGAGATCTTGGCCAAGTTACTAAAGCACCAAATTTCAGTTCTGTGTTCTCGAATATCAGGAGAATATTTGTGTTGCCTCAGTGATTTGTTACGAGGATTAAATAAGATCCTGAAATTAAGGGTTCAGGTGGGCACAGAAGAAGGCTGCTTCCTGTCCACCCTCCAACCACGTACAAGGGAAAGTGGAGTTTCAGCTGGAAGTCATTATGTCCGTGTGGATCAAGGGGGATGGAGAAGTAGAAACAAGTCAGGAGCGAGGAGAAGGGTCCAAAGCAGTGCCAGAATCCAACGCAAAGACTGACCACCCTGTGGCCCATTTAGACAAGTAGCACATAATTATCTGAAGTCATTCTTACGGTTTATCGGGGATTGCTCCATGCCCTGAGATATGTGCTAATACATGCATTACTTCATGTAATTCTCCACACAACTCTATGACGTGATAGTATTGTCATCTCTGCTTTAGAAGTAAGGACAGTGAGGCATCGTCCCTGCTTCCACATGAATGCCCGGCACTCAGCTGCTGGTTAGGTGCAGATGCAGAGACCTCAGGAAAGCCTCTCTGCATCTCCCTCTCCCACTCATAGGCCCTCAGACCTCCTCAGTCAGGTGCTGGCTACACAGTTGCTCCCTTTGGTGCCCTGAGTCTCCCCTGCTCCTGATCCGCTCTTTCTTCACAGGAGAGGGGCTCTGAAATGATTTTTTTGAGGAAACATTATGTGTCACCCCTCTTCATTCTAACTCACGATACAAGGTAATTTCACTTACCAGTGTTAAAATAAAACTGCTTAAAAAAATAAGAAAAGATACATTTCCCTACCTGTATTTTTTTCTTATTGCTGATATAACAAATAACACAGGTTCCTTCTCTTACAGTCCTGGAGTCAGAAGTCCAATGGGTCTCACTGTGCGGACATCAGGTGTGAACGGCGCTGTGTTCCTTCTGGAGGTTCTGGGGGAAGGTCTGTTCCTTCACCAGCTTCTAGAAGCCGCCACACTCCTTGCTTGTGGCCCCAGGACGCACTGCACTCCCGCCTCGGTCACGTCCTCCCGTCTCCTCCACCTGTGACAATCTTAACTCTCTCTTTCACTTCCAAGGATCTATGTGATCACAGTGCACCACCGCAAATAACCCAGAATGCTCTCCCCAACTCAAGATGCTTAACTTAATCACCCTACACAAGTCCCTTTTGCCAGGTGACTTTACATCTTCATACTGGGGATTGGGGCCTGTACAACTTGAGGATCCATGTTTCTGCTGGCCACACTCCCTTCTGCATCATTTGAAAGGACATTATTTTACATAATTGAAAATTTTCTTCACAGCACTTTAGAATACAACTAAGTACTAAAGTATGAGTTACAGATAATCAAACAATGGGGGTAATCAGACTGGGTCATAATAGATGGATACAGAATAATGCTTTGTTAGTTTATCACCAGCAAGAAGCAAGGCGTGCACACTATATGGTGACAGCCTGTCAGGGCAGCTTCGTGGAGGACGAGGTGGGGAGGCCAGGTGGCGTGTGCACAGCCAGGTATGAGACAGGAGGGTCCCCGGGAAACACAGGCACAGAATGCAATGCACAGCTAGGCCTGCTGCGGGGTTTAGGCAGGAGGAGCCCAAGACATTAGGGTGGCGGTTGGGTGGGCTGGGTGCAGCTGTGGGTGTGGGTGCCCCTGAGATGCTGACACTGCTCACTTCAGTTATTTGCGCAAGTACCCCGCCCACCTTAACACCTAGACTCACCCTGGTGTCCCGATGTAGAGTCCATTCAACACAAAACACAACGCAGCAGAGTGTTCGGACAACAGAGTGACTTCCCGACCATTGAGGTCAAGGAGAAGCACAGGGAAAAACAAAGGCCTTGAGTGAAGAAAGGTGAACCCCACTTTGATTTGAGGGCACACAGGGTGGAACAAGGGCAGAGAGCAAGGACGCGCTCCTGGCAGGTGCCCATGGCCTGGAGCAGGTGTCCCCAGGTGGCCACCACTTCTCAGACCAGAACTTGCCGAGACCCTCCGGCGGTCACATCGTCGCCCCTGCGGGTGGTGGACAATGCGGGCCGCCTCCTTTCAGAAGTGTCTCAGGGCCCGCGCACAGGGTCAGGTCGGGTTCCTAGGACGGGAGTCCAGGTGCCCCAAAGTTGGGGAAGGAAAGAAGGACGAGAGGGAGGACTCCATGCTCCGGGGCCACGAGGCGGGCAGCTCGACTGCTTCTTCGGGCGGAGAAACAGCCGGCATCGCGCGGGGTACCTTCAACGACCAAGCAGCTCAGACACAGAGGAGTCGGAGCCTGCCTGTGCTGTACCCGCATGTCCAGGGTCGGGGGCATCAGGGGACCCTGGGGGCAAAGCCGCGATTCTGGAAGTGCAGGGGTCTGCCCTTCGGAAACTCCGCAGACACCTGACACTGCGCGTCCTGGAGCTGCTTCCCCGTGTCCCCTTCGCGGAGAGCGGCGAGGCCGGTGAGGCACGTGCGAGGTCCCGAACCTGCAGTAGGTCCCCTGCTTCCCCTGCTCCTCCCGCGCTCCTTCCCAGGACATGCCGGCCCAGCGACAGCCCGAGCATTTGAGCCCGGCCTCCCGTGTAAGTCTGGGGGCGCAGGGACGATGCCACTTCCTGCTCCGCCTGCCTGCGGACCTGGCGCCCAGGGAGCAGGCGGACGGGACGCTCCGGCCCCTCCGCTGTCTGCGTGCTGCTCGCAGGGCCGCTGCTCCGGCACCAAGTCCACGCCGCACCCCGCACGTCCCTTCCTTGATCCTTGTCTCTGGTGTGAACGGTCCCAGGTTTCCATCCTGGTAATAACGGTTCTATAAAAGTATTTTGTAGAAGGCATTCTGTCCCCTGCCAAAACAAGACGGTTCATGAATCGAAATGCCAGTCATCCTTAAGCTTTGGCTGTGAGTCTCAAGATCTGGTCACAGCCTCAACCACCTTTGGGTGCACAGACTGCAAAACAGCTGCCACGCTCCGCTGGCCATTAGCCGTCAGAGAAGCAGGACTCAGTGGCCGGACTCCACCTCCAGGGGTGGGGTTGGAAAGGCAGATTTATGACCCTCTGGGAGACACTGTAGGTACTGGTGACTTGACGGATGTGGATATGTACCCAGCAAGTAGCTGCTGCTCAGAACTAATGGGGGCCCTGCACGCGGCAGGACATGGGGCACAGGGAAAGGACAGGTTTCACTCACTGCCGGTGGCTGGGGATGCCAAGATGAGGAGGCCGTGCATGGGGGGCTGGGGCACCTTGGTGGAAGGCTTGATGGGGAGCCTTTGATAATTTGGTATTTGTTTGGTTTTAATATTTTCTGGCATGTGTGTACTGCAATCAGTTTATATTGGAATGTTGATCTCTAAAAAGTGTCGGCTCCACTGTGGCTCTATAGATCAGGCCATGGCATCCTGCATCCCGTGCACCAAATTCTGCCCAAACCTGTGCTGGTAAGACCTGTTAGTTAAGAATAGTTTTTATAATTTTAATTGTTAAGATATTTAAAAAAAAATGTGAGACGTGAGAATTCTATGACTGTCAAATTAAGTTTCTATAAATAAATAAAGTTTTATTGGAGCACAGCCATGCTCATTCATTTACCTTTTATCTGCAGCTGCTTTCCTGATACAATAACAGTGTTGAGTAAATGCAACACAGGTCATGTGACAAAGCCTAAAAGCTTTACTATCTGCCCTTTAGAACATTATGCCAGACATGGGTTAGGAAAGTATTATTTTTTAACACTACATGTTGGAGTTTTACCTAAAGAACACGTAAACTTAGAAAATTTTGCCATGTGAAATAATGCTTTCTTTGGTAAATATAAAGCTGGTTACATTACTCTCAGTAATCTTGGTTAGAATAAACACTAAGACACAAAAGGTACAATTGTTACTGCTCTGGGGAGGGAATCCACCTGCTGCCTTCTCTCATCTAAGAAAAAATTCACAATTTCCTGTTACTGAAATACAGCTCCCATCTGCATGAGTTTCAACTATAAAAACTACCAGGTATTTTCTGAGTATCAAAACGGGGCATCATAAACCATAAAACTATTTAGTTTGAACTTTGGTTTGGAGACAACTCTTTTGACTGTGAAAGTGTTTGCCAGAGTTCATTGAATATGTAAAATTTTTTAAAGAATAGGGGGAGGATTCAAGATGGCAGTGTGGGAAGATGCGGAGTTAGTGTCTCCCCACAACTAGGGCACATGCATGCCGGCCTCTGGTGGGGAACTCTGAACCCCAAGGAAACGGGAGGAACCCCAGAGTGAACTGGTAGGACATAAGGGGACTGAAGTGGGAGGAGAAGTGTAAACCAGACAAGATCGGCCTCCCTGAGGCAGGGGACGTCAGGAGAGTCAGGTGGGAGGGACTCTCCGGGAAGAGTAGGAGAGGAGGGGAGGGCGATCGCCTGACCCACTTAGGCTGGAGAGCTTGCTGAGCTCCTAAGCCTCTTCCCCCCTTCCAAAACCCCATGCAGGCCAGATGGGCACTGGGGGCATAGGAAGGAGGCCAGGGTGATTAGGAGAGATAGGTGGAAAGGGCCCTAAGGGATGAGGAGAGGCGAGGAGAGGAGGGCGTTTGCTCTACCCACTCGAGCCCAGGAAGCCTGAAGGGCTCCCAGGTGAGGTCCCCTGCCCCCTGAGACCAGGGATGGGGACACACGTGGGCCCTTTCTCTTTCTTGAGCCTAAGGCCCAACCCCACAGCCCCCAGGGCCCTTTCCAGCTCTGTGGGTCCTGAGCATTGGCGCCACCCACTGCCCAAACCTCACCATTGCTTGGCTCCTGCTCTCCACAGCCAAGTCCTACCCCTCCACCCCGCCATTATTTTTTTGCTTTTCCCCCTCCTCTTTTTTTACTATTGCGGTACTGTTGTACCTTCCAGTTGTTGATTCATCTATATGTTTAATTTTATATTCTTTCTAACATATCTGTTAATTTCCTAGTCTAATTTTAATTATACTTTGTTACAGTTGTTTTCTCTCCCTCTCTCTCTTTTTTTTTTCTGCCCCACGTGGCTTGCAGGATCTTGATTCTCGACCCTGGGTTTGGGTGGAAAATCCTGCACTGGGAGATCCAAGTCCAAAGCTCTAGACTAACAGAGAACATAGACCCCAGAGAATATTCATCAGAGTGAGGTCTCATAGAGCTCCTCGTCTCAGCAGCAAGACAAAGCTCTAGCCAAGAGCCTACAGACCCCAGGGTTGGAAGCTCAGGCCAAACAACCAGTATAACAGGAACACAATCCGAATCATAGGAAAAAAAATGACACAGCAAAAAGCTATGTCATAGTTGAAGGAGGAAGATAAAGACCTACAAGGCCAAATAAATGAAAAGAAATAGGCAACCTACCTGAAAAATAATTCAGAGTAATGATAGTAAGGATGATCCAGAATATTGGAAATAGAATGGAGACATGGATTGAGAAAATACAAAAAATGTTTAACAAAGATCTAGAAGAACTAAAGAACAAACAAAAAGAGATGAGCAACACAATAACTGAAATAAAAAATACACTAGAAAGAATCAATAACCGGATAACAGAATCAGAAGAAAGAATAAGTGAGGTGGAAGACAAAATGTTGGAAATAACTGCTCAGGAGCAGAATAAAGAAAAAAGAGTCAAAAGAATTGAAGACAATCTCAGAGACTTCTGGGACATCACTAATTCACCAACATTCATATAATAGGCGTCTCAGAAGAAGAAGAGAAAAAGACAGTGTCTGAGGAAATATTTGAAGAGATTATAGTGGAAAACTTCCTCATATGGCAAGGGAAATAGTCACCCAAGTGCAGGAAGCACAGACAGTTCCATATAGTATAAACCCAAGGAAAAACAAACCAAGACACATATTAATCAAACTAACAAAAATTAAATTCAAAGAAAAAATATTAAAAGCAGCAAGGGAAAAACAAAAGTAACATACAAAGGAATCCCCATAAGGTTATCAGCTGATTTTTCAGTGGAAACTCAGCAGGCCAGAAGGCAGTGGCATGTTATAGTTAAAGTGATGAAAGAGAAAAACCTACAACCAAAATTACTCTACCCAGCAAGGATCTCATTCAGATTTGATGGAGAAGTCAAAAACTTTTCAGACAAATAAAAGCTAACGGAATTCAGCACCACCAAACCAGCTTTACAACAAATGCTAAAGAAACTTCTCTAAGCTGGGAACACAAGAGAAGAAAAAGACCTACAAAAACAAACTCAAAACAATTAAGAAAATTGTAATAGGAACATGCATATCAATAATAACCTTGAATGTAAATGGATTAAATGCCCCAACCAAAAGACACAGACTGGATGAATGGATACACAAACAAGACCCATATATATGCAGTCTACAAGAAATCCACTTCAGACCTAGGGACACATACAGACTGAAAGTGAAGGGATGGAAAAAGATATTTCATGCAAATTGAAATTTAAAAAAAAAAACCTCGAGTAGCAATACCTGTATCAGATAAAATACACTTTAAAATAAAGACTATTACAAGAGACAAGGAGGAACACCATACAATGACCAAAATAGCAATCCAAGAAGATATAACAATTATAAATGTTTATGCACCCAACATAAGAGTACCTCAATACATAAAGCGAATGCTAACAACCATGAAAGGAGAAATCGACAGTAACACAATAATAGTAGGGGACTGTAAGACCACACTTACACCAATGGACAGATCATCCAAACAGAAGATAAATAATGAAATACAAGCTTTAAATGACACAATAGACCAGATAGACGTAATTGATATTGATAGCACATACCACCCAAAAGTGGCAGAATACACTTTCTTCTCAAGTGCACACAGAACATTCTCCAGGATACATCACATCTTGGGTCACAAATCAAGCCTCGGAAAATTTACAAAAATTGAAATCATATCAAGCATCTTTTCTGACCACTCTGCTACGAGATTGGAATTCAACTACAAGAAAAATACTGTAAGAAACACACGTACATGGAGGCTAAACAGTGCACTACTAAATAACCAAGAGATCACTGAAGAAATCAAACAAGAAATTATAAAATACAGAGAAAAACATGACAGTGAAAACACACTGACCCAAAACCTATGGGACGCAGCAAAATCTGTTCTATGAGGGAAATTTATAGCCATTGAATCTCACCACAAGAAACAAGAAAAATCTCAAATAAACAAGCTAACTGTACACTTAAAACAGCTAGAGAAAAAAGAACAAAGAAAACCCAAAATCAGTAGAAGGAAAGAAATCATAAATATCAGAGCAGAAATAAATGAAATAGAAATGAAGAAAACAATAGCAAAGATCAATAAAACTAATAGCTGCTTCTTTAAGAAGATAAACAAAATTCATAAACCCTTAGACAGACTCATCAAGAAAAACAGGGAGAGGATGCAAATCATAAAATTCGAAATGAAAAAGGAGAAATCACAACTGACACTGCAGAAATACAAAGGATTGGGCTTGCCTGGTGACACAGTGGTTGACAATCTGGCTACCAATGCAGGGGACACGAGTTCTCGCACTGGTCTGGGAAGATCCCACATGCCCCAGAGCAACTGGGCATGACAGCCACAGCTACTGAGCCTGCACGTCTGGAGCCTGTGCTCTGCAACAAGAGAGGCCATGACAGTGAGTGGCCCACGCACCGCGATGAAGAGTGGACCCCGCTCCCCACAACTAGAGAAAGACCTCACACAGAAATGAAAACCAAACACAGCCAAAATAAATAAATAAATAAATAAATTAGATGAAAAAAAAGAAATAGAAAGGATTATAACAGACTACTACAAACAAGTATATGCCAATAACATGGGAAACCATGAAGAAATGGACAAATTCTTGTAAACGTACAATTTTCGAAGACTGAACCAGGAAGAATTAGAAAATATGAACAGATGTATCACAAGTAATGAAATTGAAACCATAATATAAAATCTTCCAACAAACAAAAGCTCAGGACCAGCTAGCTTCACAGGCGAATTCTATCAAACATTAGGGAAGAGCTAACACCGATAATTCTCAAGCGCTTCCAAAAAACTTCAGAGGGAGAAACACTCCCAAATTCATTCTGTGAAGCCACAATCACCCTGATACCAAACAAAACCAGAAAAAGATATCACAAAGAAAGAAAACTACAGGACAATATCACTGATGAACATAGATGCAAAAATCCTCAACAAACTACTAGCAAACAGAATCCAACAGCACATTAAAAGGATCATACACCATGATCAAGTGGGATTTGTCCCAGGGATGCAAGGATTCTTCAATATATGCAAATCGATCAATGTGATACACCACATTAAAAAATTCAGGAATAAAAACCATATGATTTTCTCAATCGATGCAGAAAAAGGTTTTCACAAAATTCAACACTGATTTATGATAAAAACTCTCCAGAAAATGAGTATAGAAGGCACCTACCTCAACATAATAAAGGCAATATATGAAAAACCCACCACATGTCTCATACTCAGTGGTGAAAAACTGAAAGCATTTCCACTAGGATTAGGAAAAAAGACAAGGATGTCCACTCCCACCACTCTTATTCAACATAGTTTTGGAAGTCCTAGCCTTGGCAATCAGAGAAGAAAAAGAAATAAAATGAATCCAAATAGGAAAATAAGAAGTAAAATTTTCACGATTTGCCTATGACATGATACTATACATAGAAAATCCTAAAGATGTCACCAGAAAACTTTTAGAACTAATCATTGTATTCAGTAATGTTGCAGGATACAAAAGTAATGCACAGAAATCACTGGCATTCCTATACACCAAAAATGAAAAATCAGAAAGAGAAATTAAGGAAACACTCCCATTTACCATTGCAACAAAAAGAATAAATTACCTAGGAATGAACCTGCCTAAGAAGGTGAAAGACTTGTACCCAGAAAACTATAATACACTGATGAAATATATCAAAATGACATAAGCAGATGGAGATATATACCATATTCTTGGATTGGAAGAATCAATACTGTGAAAATGACTATACTACCCAAAGCAATGTACAGATTCAATGCAATCCCTATCAAACTACCATGGCGTCCTTCACAGAATTAGGACAAAAAATCTTGCAATTCTTATGGAAACACAAAAGACCCCGAATATCCAAAGCAATCTTGAGAAAGAAAAACGGAGCTGGAGGAATCATGCTCCCTGACCTCAAACTATACCACAAGCTACAATAATCAAGAGAGTATGGTACTTGCATAAAAACAGAAATATAGATCAATGGTACAGTATGGTACAGGTACCCACACACATATGGGCACCTAATTTACGACAAAGGAGGCAAGAACATACAATGGGGAAAAGACAGCCTCTTCAATAATTGATGCTGGGGAAACTGGAAAGCGACATGTAAAGGAATGAAATTAGAACATTCCCTAACAACATACACAAAAATAAACTCCAAATGGTTTAAAGACTTAAATGTAAGGCCACACAATACAAAACTTTTAGAGGAAAACACTCTTTAACATAAACCACAGCAAGATCTTTTTTGACCCACCTCCTAGAGTAACAGAAATAAAACCAAAAATAAACAAATACGACTTAATTAAACTTAAAACTTTTGCACAGCAAACGAAACCATAAACAAGACAAAAAGACAATCCTTAGAATGGAAGAAAATATTTGCAAATGAAGCAACAGACAAAGGATTAATCTCCAAAATATACAAAGAGCTCATGGAGCTCAATATCAAAAAAACAAACAATGCAATTTAAAAAATGGATGGAACTGCTAAATAGAAATTTCAACAAGGAAGACATACAGATGGCCAAGAGGCACGTGAAAAGATGTTCAACATCATTAAGTATTCGAGAAATGCAAATCAAAACTACAATGAGGTATCACCTCACGCCAATCAGAATGGCCATTATCAAAACATCTAGAATCAATAAATTCTGGAAAGGGTGTGGTGAAAAGAGAACCCTCCCACACTGTTGGTGGGAATGTAAATTGATACAACCACTATGGAAAACAGTATAGAGGTTCCTTAAAAAAATAAAAATAGAACTACCATATGACTCAGCAATCCCACTACTGGACATATACCCTGAGAAAACCATAATTCAAAAAGAGACATGCACCACAATGTTCATTGCAGCGATATTTACAATAGCCAGGACATGGATGCAACCTAAATGTCCATCGACAGATGAGTGGATATGGCAGATGTGGCACATATATACAATGGAATATTACTCAGCCATAAAAAGAAACGAAATTGAGTTATTTGTAATGAGGTGGATGGATATAGAGTCTGTCATACAGACTAAAGTAAGTCAGAAAGAGGGAAAAAAATACCATAAGCTAACGCATATATATGGAATCTGAAAAAGCAAAAAGGGTACTGATGAACATAGTTGCAGGGCAGAAATAAATAAGTAGACATAGAGAATGGACTTGATGACACGGGGTGGGGGGCGAAGAGAACGTAGCATTGATGTATTTACACTACCGAATGTAAAGCTCGATGCTTTGTGCTGACCTAGAGGGGTGGGATAGGGAGGGTGGGAGGAAGGCTTAAGATGGAGGGGAAATGGGGATATGTGTATGCATATGGCTGATTCGCTTTTTTGTGCAACAGAAACTAGCACAGTAATGTGAAGTAAGTATACTCTAATAAAGATGTATTTTTAAAAATGTTATGACTTTAAGAGTGATCACAGATTTAATTTTCCAGGTATACTGAAAAAAACAGAGTAGTGAAATTGCACTAAGGATGACGATAGCAACCAACTTCATTTTAATTTTATCTGCACATTGCACAAGAACTCTTACCCCTGTCCATCACTGTCTTTTAAAAGAGAAGCTTCTTTCATTATAGGATCCTTTTTTAAAAAATAAATAAATTTATTTATTTTTAGAAAAAGAATAATTTATTGATAGAAAACTATCAGGAGTTAATGAGTTCTAATTTACACTTGGGAGTGAAGCAAACTCTAAAAATGGTCACAATGATGAAATAATGAATACATAATTTAATATGCTTCTGAAAACTTAACAAAAATAACCAACGTCTAGAAGTACACAATTTTCGGTTATTAAATACAAAATATTTTCATGCAACTTCCAGAGATTCTTGCATCTGGTAGAACACTTCTTTCTTAAAAGTGCATTCTTGCATAATAATAAAACAAACAAAATACACTTTGTTTTTTTCTTATGTATTTATCAATACATTTCATTTCAAATTTATCAATAATGTATATAGCTTATAGCACATTTCAGGAAATGTCTATATGGCAAGAGTGTGTTATTTGGGGTGTTTTGGCTTATCTAAAATTAAGTTAAGAGAAAATTAGGAGCCCCAAATAATGATTTAAATAGAGATCCTCTTGTACAGTGTTCTTGAAAATCATACCCGATGGATGTTCAAATAAAATGGCAGATAAATGGAATGTTAAGGCACATGTGCAGCATATTTTCTATTCTAATAAAAACCATTATTGACTTTCAAAAGTTTACTTTTGAACCCAAACAATTAATTTTAAAAATACTTATTTCATGATACAGTAAACAGGAAACCTGGCTCTTAGGAAAATAAATCTTGCTTTACTCTTCCTAAATCTTGCTGAACAATTTTACAAAAGTTCAGAATTTCGGACAGTATTTTTAATAATCCAGCCTTTCTCCTTTTTTTTTTTTTTTTTTTTTGTTTGCGTTCCGCGGGCCTCTCACTGTTGTGGCCTCTCCCGTTGCGGAGCACAGGCTCCGGACGCGCAGGCTCAGTGGCCATGGCTCACGGGCCCAGCCGCTCCACAGCATGTGGGATCTTCCGGGATCAGGGCACGAACCTGTGTCCCCTGCATTGGCAGGTGGACTCTCAACCACTGCGCCACCAGGGAAGCCCAAACCAGCCTTTCTTAAAACACACAGCCTAATCAAGGATCCGGAATTGACGATGTTTTAAATTTCAACATTATTTTATAAAGTGCCAAATTTTCTTTGTAAACTAGTAGAAAAATTTTTTAATTTTCCCCCTTAATGGCTAAGTTTTCTGAAGGTTCTGTTTTTATATTAAGTAATTCTGATATCAGTAATCTTATTACACATGTATTTTCACAAATGTTCCTCACAACCGGTTTCTTATCATTGGACTCTGCTTGTGGAATAGGTAAAAATGAATATATAAAGATGAATTTGTGGTCAAGTTTATCTTTCATTTCTTTGATGGTTTCTGGACTTTAAAAAAAAAAGATTCTTTACAAGAACTCCATTTTTTATCCCACATAATAAAAATCATTCATACAAGTTTTCTACGTGTACTTTTATGGTTTCAGTTTTACAGTCCACGGAACCCAAGTCCCCGCAAAATCCCTAAGTGCTCCCAGGAGCAGGGACCAGCCCGAGCGCTGTGGGCCGCTAGTACTCCCACCTCGCCGGGAATCGCGTGGGGAGCTCTTCTCCGTGGCAGCCTCCCGGCGACCTCTTCCCAGTACCCCGCCCTCTTTCTGATGCCGGGTCGCTTCCCGCGGTAGTGATACAGGAGCTAGCTCCGGGGCGGAAGCCGCGGGACGAACTCGGGCGTTTGGGCGGCCCGCGCTGTACCCTCGCCGCCCGGCAATCAGGATCCGTCCCTCGGGGTTTCCCACCGCTTGTCGGGCGCCAACTGGCGGCCGCTTGGAGACCGTCCCTTCCATCCGGAGCTTCAGTGACCTTCGCGAGGGCTGAGACTCAGCCGCCGGGCACGAGGCAGATTTCCGGGAGGCCGGCGACGCTTGCGGCGCCTGTTCCGGTGGCGCCGGGGCGTGGCGGTTCATGTTGCCGCCGGAGATTGGCCGAAGAGGTCTATAGCTTCTAAGGCTAGCATTAAGGTCTGTAAAGTGTTGGGCATACTGGATGGGTCGACCAACACGCCGTGGTGCCCTTCGGGCCGCGGGGACAGCCCAGACAGTTGTGTGTGACCAGGAGAGGGTGTCCGTGTCCGGCGTCGTCCTCCGTGTATCCCGATGGTCGTACTTTCTCATATTTTCCAACTCGCCTGGAGGTTGGAAACAACACGGATGTACGCAGACATCGCCCAGTTTTCAACGGCCCCATCGTGGATCCCGATCGCCCTAACCCCCAAATGTTTACGTTTCTCCCCCTAGTAGGGATCGACCCTGGTGGCCGAAAGGAGGAGACACTGAGAGGGCTACCCCGGGGCTCCCCGTCCTCCTTTCCACGGAGTCGCGACGCTCCGTCCCAGAGGCCGCCCGGAGGTACGTCCTCGCCTCCTTGGGGTCCGGGTCCGTCCCAGTGCCGTCGCGGAGGTGGGGCTGTTCCCCGGTGGCCACTTTCATTTCTCCAGATTCCACGCGAAGCGACCACGGTGCTCCGCACACCAGATTTCCCGCAGTTCGAGCTGCGTGTATGCGGGGAGGGCCCGGCGTCCCCTTTTCTATTTGCCCCGTGTTGAGAAATGGTACGGATGGTGGACTGGGTGGAGCCGGAGTTTCAAGGTGCGCTTTCGTCGGTGTGCCACAAAGATCCCTCTGGATGAGATTAGCACTACTGACGCTTCCCCGGGTGACTGCTGAGGTGAGGTCGACCAGATGGCCCGACGGCGATATTGGGCATAAAAAAAAGAAAGTAATGATATTTTTCTGTTACAAGCTCGATTCACTATAATGTGGACATTAGTTAAATGAAAAATCCTGAGATTTATAGTAATGAAAATTACCATTGTCAGTGTTACTCAAAATTACGGTAATTATTACCCTTGTTTGCAGTTAATTTTGAAAACAGTGATTCAAGTTTCTGTATACACAGAGTATGTGACTGAAGATGATGAAAGAGGGATTTTGGAATGCAGAATTTTCTAAATCTTCCTGGAAGTCGGGGAACCTCTCCCTCGAGCCACAAGGCCCTATGCCACACCCTGCAACAACCAACGTGGAAAACCAGACCTCAATCTCGGCAACAATATGTCTCAAGTGTCAGTGTTTCGTCAGTGACTCACAGCTTCCTCATTTTTCATCCTTTCCATTTAGAACCAAATGGGGGAAAGAAATATATCAATATGGTCCCCTAAGTAAACATGTGGGACGCCCATTCTCCTATCAGTGCGCCTCCAACTTCCCCACTTGACAAGCTGTGATCAGGACATGTCTCCCTTTTTTTCCCCCAGAAGCCATCCCCATCCCTATGCCTTCCCTGAGTCTCAGCCGAATGTGACTGGTGGTGGCTGACTCCTGTGCTCTATAGACGAATTCTGAGTAAATAGGGCTTGTCTCATTTTGGGAGTGGGAGGGTCTTTGTTCATTTGTACAGAGCTTAGAGTGGGAACCAAATCAAGCAATGAGGATAATATGTGTTTCCAATTATTCTTCAAAAACGTATTATTGATTACTCACCGGTTTTTAAGTTGAGATAGAAATCATATACCATAAAATGCCCTTCGAACACTCTAGAGTTTAGTGATTTATTGTCTGTTTACAAAGTTGTGCAACCATCATCACTATCTGATCCGGAATATTTTATCTCCCTACAAAGACACCTAGGACCCCTTAAACAGTCACTTCCTAGTTCCCTGCCCCACAGCCGTAGGCAACTAACTGTGTGCTTTTCAATCCTGTGGACTTGCTTTTTCTGTATATTTCAAGTACATGGATTTATACAACTGTGGCCTTTATGTCTGGCTTCCTATACAGTGCCATGTATTTGAGGCTCATCCATGTTTTATCATGTGATTAATTCCTCTCTTTGGCCCAGAACTTTCCTTTGTAAGTCCTTAAGATACACACACAGGAAATTCCCTGGTGGTCCAGTGGTTAGGACTCCACCACCCTCTCTCTTTCAAGGACCCAGGTTCGATTCCTCGTGGGGAAACTGAAATCCTATAAGCTGCACAGTGCAGCAAAAAGAAAAAATATATATATACACACACACACATGCTACCATTTTTTTTAATGTGGAAAATAGAGTACTGAAATTGCTATTGTAACCATTTTATGCAGACAGTTCCAGGGCCCAAAATTGCCCCACCAACCCAGAGCTGCCAGCAAGCACACAGGACACCAGCCCAGCCATGTTGCCCTTTCTCAGAACTCTCCACACACACTTTCCAAGACTCCACCAATTTGTGCCACCACCCAGCGGCCAAAGAGGTGACCACCTGTTCAAGGGGAGGGAGGCAGCAGTGGCAAAGGGAGAGAGAGATGAAAGGAGAGACAAGTGGCAAAGCCTACAGCACCGGGTATCCCAGTCGGTCTCAGCAACAAGTACTAGCCAGCCTCAACCCTGCTCAGTTTCTGAGCTCAGAAACTGGCAGTTGACTTCATGGTGATGCGGACCTGGATGGTGGCAGCCCAGACCAGGCACCCAATACCCCATGCTGTGCAGTCCTGCCATGCCACCTCCACTCCCCAGCCCATGTCAGAGCCCTGTGTCCCCAGACTCCTGTGGCAAACTGCTCCTGACACACCCTCAGCCATCTGGTGGCCAGGCCACCAGGCTGTGACTCTGAGTTCCCAGGAGATTGTTTTCAGTCAGGGTATGTGGCCAGTGGTAACAGGGCCTGAGCAGCTGGAAGTGACTGGAGGAATGCCCAGTCTTCTGTAATTCAATGCTGTCCTGACACTGACTGACAGTGTCTCTCTGATGCCTTCATGGCTCCCTCCGGATATTCCACCCACACAGCCATATTCCAGGCTGGGATGCCAGGGGAAGCACTAACAGGGTGGCAGCATCCCCCAGTGACCAACGCCAGGCACCCGGCCTCCACCATCTCTGGACGCTCATGTATGTAGCCTCGCTATCACATTCCTTAATATTAAAAACAAGGGATCCAAGACACAGGAGACTCGTCGTAGGTCAGGATGAGAGCTTAGAACTGAAGCCTAGTGAGTTTGAATGCTGTCCCCTAAGGTGACGCCATCTGCCAGGAGACACGTCCACCTCCAGGTAATCACAATCAGTCTAGTTCAGTACAAAGAGGGACAGGTGTGTCATGGTGGGGACAGGGTGGAAACTTCCCCCCTCTGCTTCTGTTTCCCTACTTGCTGCTGCCCGGGGGGGCCAAGCCAAGTCCTCCTCAATATCCTATATTATTATATCGTCCTGTTTTCACTCAGACACCACAGGAGGATGCCTGCCCCTCAAGGTATAATTTTCTCAATTATGATTAGTACAGCCATGAAATGTTTTCAAAGTTTTAAAGTACACAAAATATAAAAATCTTCCAGGCCATTGAAGTTCTACATGAGGTAAGGGTGAAATAAGTTCCGTTGAGCTCCTAGTCCTGGAAGGAGGGAAGGAGGAGGAAGAAAGAATTAAACTTTGGTGAACTTACTCTACACATGGCCTGTGTTTAATCCTTTTATCTATTCAGTTAATTAGTCATCACAGTTTTTCAAGATGTTTCTCTCTCTGACCCAGTGTGTTCACAGAGCTCACAGGCTGGAGAGTTTCTCAAAGAATGATCACACCACTGGGGGCGGTGGGGTCCCAGATGAGGCCAGAGGCAAGCAGGAGAAGGTGTGTAGATCAAGAAGGGCTTCGTGGAGAAGGTGACATCTGAAGAGGCTCTACAAGAATGAGTTCTCATCTAGCCAAAGACTGGCATTGAGCAGGACCCAAGTACAAGATCAATAAATGAGTGGATAGATACACTAATGCATGCCATCCCCCTAACACAGACAAGGAGGCCTGGCCCACTGAGGATTTGCAAAATTTGGAAACATGAAACAGTGAGGGATCAGTGGGGAAAGGCTACAGCGTGATGCCTGCCTCACTTCCTTTATGGGTGTCTTGACACCATGATGCCCTGTGTTCTGCCTTCTTAGGGAACCCTTTTCTGTCCTCTGCTATGGGATACTGCCTGTCGTTCCCAGCAACACCTTCCTGTGTGTCATCAGTCATTCCATGTGTAATTGTGCTCATTTCAAAGGGATCTATTAATGAGTGAGAGGGTGGTGGGCAGCTCAAGATAGAAAGGTGGAAGGAGAAAATGACAGGGAGTCCTGCATCAATGGGATCATGGGGTGGGATGCAAGGGAGTGGGGGAGGGGGAAGAGGTCGTGTCTTAGAGCTTGAGGGTGGGGCCATCAAGGGGTTCCCTCACTGATAGTGATTCCACAAGAGGAGACAAGGGATGAACTCAGTTTGGGACCTAGGACTTTGAGAAGCCTGTGGGAACTTCGGGCGGGGATGACAGGTGAGCTACGCATAGAAAATGAAGGTGTGACAGAGGGGCAGGATCAGAGCTTTGACCCAGATGAGATGGGGAGGAAGTGGAACGGAAGGGGCCTGAGGACACTGAGGAAGTTTGTTAACTGCAGTCATCATGGGGGTTCAGTCCACAGCCTGCTAGCTGCTAAAAGAGTGCTGGGCCCAAGTTCACATGTTTCCATTTTGAAACTCTGGAGTAGAATTTGCTGATCACTGGAATTGAATTTACCAGTTGGTGTGATCAAACTCAAGCTCATGAGCTAGGAAAATGAAATCAAGGCTTACAAATAAAAGCAAAACAGACTGAGCACAAGACAATTATTCCAGCTAAAAGCTAAGTCTCTCAAACATGCAGCCCATGGTGACTTCAGGGCCTTTGCATTTGCTATTCTCTCAGCCTAGAACACTGTGTCCTCTACTTGTTTGCTCCCTAAGCTTCTTCAGATATATTCAAAAGTTTACTTTCCTTTTCTTTATGGTACATATCACCTCCTGATATTGTGTACCTCTATTTTTTAAACTGTTTTCCCCATGAGTCTGTCACCTGCATGTGAATTGGGATCTCCCTCCACCTGTTTCACCCACTGCTGTCGTCTGGTGTCTGGACCAGGTCAGCACACAGTAGGGCCTCAGTGAATGTGTGCCATGTGCTGGTTGAGGGAGCACTGAATGTATAGCAGGGATAGCTGCGGGTCATAGAGAATTGCCCTTGATTGAGAATGAAGTGTTCAGAAGGACAAACTGCTCAAGGTCTTGGTGTCTTGTTCTTCTGGAAATTTCTCATGGTTATTGTAAAGATGCAAAACTAAACCCAGGGAAAGCCGCTGCTGTCCTGATTTGGGGACAGCCCTAGATATGCTATGCTGCTACTTCCCAGAGCTGAGGTCACATGGGTGGGTCTCAAGTCCCAGCGTCTCAGGGGCATTTCACCTCCTCCCAATCTCTCCTCCCATTGATGTAAGAAACGCCGTGTTCAGTACACCTGTGACCAATACCTTTCAATTGATGGAGGCAGGGCTGAGGTAGCAGGATTTCCAACCTGAAAGTCCTCATTCCCCTCTTTAAAAAGCCCTTTTCTCCAACCTGAGTCCATCCAAACAGCACCCATTCCTCACATTCTGCATCTGCAAGAGAGTTTCTGCATCTTCATTCAGCAAATGAGACCCCACTAGGTGTTAGGGGTTAGGGCTCATCCAGGGACCCAAACCTCATGTGATGAGTAAATGGTCCTCGTGTGTGGATAGAAACCTGTGGGCGTCTTCTGGGACTGCTAGGAGCCTCCTATCTTTCTGTGCTCTCTGATTATGAATGCCGCAAAGCTGAGCCCTGATTCTGCTAACTCCTACCCACCCGTCCCCTCACTCTGAACGTCACAGAGATGCTCTAGTGTATTAGACAAAACTCAGATCCTGCTTAGACTCGCAAGGCCCTTAGGAATACAGTGCCAAGGAAGCAGCAATCTTGTCCCTGGTTGGTCCCTACCAGCGTCATTCTCCTCTGCTTGCTATTGTCCAATGACCAAAAAAAGTTGTTCTATGTGTTTTGCACAGTTTCTAATTGTTTATATTGAGGACAACTCCCACACAATTTCCTCCTTCCTGGAAGGTTCTGGAATTATCTTTCTTCATGTGCTTCACCTTCTGGACTCCGAGAGCGCAGTGAGACTGTATTGGGCCCTGACATCTGTTGCTCAGTTGTAGCATTCATACAGAATCTTCGTGGTGGTTTATCTAAAAAGGCAGCCACGTTCAATTCCTTCCTTCCTTATACAAAACAAGGCACCCCACCCCGAGGAGACAAGCGGTCTGTTTCTCCAAACTCCTACATCTGACCTGGCCTGTGAATGCTTTGACCCATAGAGAGTTGCAGAGGTGACTTTGGGCCAGTCCTTAACCGGCCTTATAAGAGATCTGACCACTGACCCTTTCTTTAATCAGACTGCTGCTCATACAATTTGGTCCATGGAAACAGGCTCTGTTGTGAGGAAACCAAGCCACGTACGGAGGTCACGTGCACACTCTGGCCCCCAGCACAGGTGACCCCCAGCCAGCCCTGTGAGGGGCCTGCTGGAGCCTCTCTGTGACACCGCCCCATCTGCCCTCCAACTGCAGCAGCACGAGGAGCTCTAAGCAAGAAGCATGCAATTAAACACAGACAGCCCACAGAACTAGCAATGATAATAATAAATTATATTTCAAACCACTAAGTTTTGTAATAGTTTGTTACATAGCAGTAATAAACCCGACTATTTCTAGGACAATCCCTTGAAGCAAAATATAACCTGAAAATCAACTATAAGTTCCATTAAAAAAAAAAAGTAAAATAAAATTCTACTAAAATTTTAAAATCACTGGCTTTATTTGAAGATTTATGAATCAGGCAGGATCCAATTTAGCAGATAGAAAGAAGCTCTGAGGAATTGCACAAAATGAAAGACGCTTATAGGCAGAAGGGAGCTGAAACAAGGAAGCTGTTCTGGGCAAAGCTTCGTGTGGGTTACTGCAAGGTTTCTTTGCATTAGCGGATGGCAGCTGTCTCCCAGGCAGATGGCTGAGCTAGTGCTGATCACAGGATTCCTGACCCTCTGGATTACGGTTCCATTTCTGGAGGAGCCGAAACTGCATTTAAGTCGCAGTTTGATGACATTGTTCTTACTAAGCAACTCCTTTGGGGCTGTTGTCTTGATTTTAACTGTCCCCTGAGGGCAGCAACAAGGTTTATCATTGTTGAGTCCTTGTGTTAAGCACAGTGAGTGGCATATTCATTCGTCAAAATGCTGATCCAACATCTGCTGTGTGCCAGGCCTGTGCTGGGGGAAGGGATTCCCAGTCCCGAGAAGACAGAGACTCAACAAGGAAATCACAAAAAGGCGCGTTCCGGGCTATGATACCAGCTGCTCATTCAGTGCTTATGGAGTCTCTACCTCGGGCTCCACACTGATCTGGGCTGTAGGCCACGCAGAGAATAAAATATACAAAAACAAGAACAATTTAAAAAGAAACAACCCTGCTGCTGCTCCCATGGAGCTGACGCCGCGGAGGGGGACAGACAGTAAGCAGAACAGCGTGTAGAAGGGTTGGCGCTGTGCAGGGAAGAGCAGGCCTCAGGGGAAGCAGGAGAGCAGGGCGGGGGAGGGGCTGGGGTGGCAGGGAAAGGGGATAGCGGTGGCAGAGGAGCTCGTAGGACTGGGACCCCATGAGGAGAGTTCCTCCGGGTGAGGCAGCCACAGTGGGTGCTGACAGGGCCGGCCCTGGGTGCTGCGCAGCAATGAGGTGGGTGATGACTGGGACACATGGGCGGGGGAGGCTGACACTGCAGATGCACAGGCAGGGGACGTGTCTCTGAGGACGGGACGTTTAAGCTGCTCCCTAGTGTGGACCAAGTATCTATGTTCTGTAAACCTGACGCTTTAACATCTCCTCACATGAACATGCTGGGCTCGCCTTGTTCTAGACAAGCCAGTGCCAAGCCCGGGTCCCCTTGCCTCGGCCCCTGGGTCCCTACTCTCCAGCCTCCCTGGATTCAGAACTGCTCCCAGGCCTGCTTTTGAAATACAAACCGATCCATCCAGAGCCCTCACCATCCACCTCCTCTGTGGCTCTCACACTGGGGACCACTGTCTCCCTTCCCTCAACACCCAGACACCAGGGACAGCCCCTGACATCCTACAGCCTACTCAGTCCTGAATCTACTCGCCATCCTCCCTGTTCCTTCCTGGGGAATCACAGAAATAGCACTTGTCACGAATTTCCCTCCCTCCCTCTGCCTGCTGACCAATGTGCGGCCTGTCCCCTCCTCTTGGGAGCTGCAAGTGACCAACCATCTTTTTAGAGACAGTCGTCTAGTGATCCGTTGACCTTACCTTACCTCATATTCCCTATTAATAAACTATATTTTAAACCAGTCCCGAAAGAAAAGACACTCTGTACATAATTAAGCATGAACAAATAAAGAACAAATGAACTATGGAACTTGTTATAATGTTCTCAATAACTTTAATATTTTATTATATATTAGGCTGTCTTTTCAACATAAAATTGTGAGTCCATAAGGCTGGAGAGTACATGAGAAGTTACACGGACAAGACAAGACACCTGGGAATTCCCATACACCTGCACTTGAATGGGGAGCTCAGGCCAACACTTGAGTTGAGTTCCGCTTTGTGGGTGGATGACGCAATTGGAAATTTTTGTTTTTCCAAATTAAGCTTTTAAATATATTGGTTTAGCAGAGGAGTTAGTTCTAAACTCATCTTTCCAGCAACATTCAAGTGACAACAGACGTAAGATGGTCTGTGCCCTGAGTTATTTATTTAGAATCTGCACGTATCATCAGGGAAACAGGACAGCACATTTCAAAACAAGCTACGTGTGTAGGAGAGAGCCGGGGTTCACGCTGTGGTGGGAAGAACAAGACCGTATTCCCGGAAAATATTAGCTCCAGATTCCTTTTGTTGGGAGCATCCATCTTCACCCATTAGATTTCCAGAGAAGCACCGGGAAAGGACACTGGATTGTTGCTGAGCTTGGCTTCCCCCCCACCCCCATGAAGCAGAGAGCTGAAAGTATCAGACACCTGTAGTCCTTGGAGCAGCCTGACCCATGGCAAGTGCAGAGAGGAGCCCCTTCCACGGTTCCTGTATTGGTTAGAATTCAGTTGCTATAACACACCGACCCCCCCCCACACGTAATTATGCCAAATAGAAGTTTGCATCTCTCTCACATTCTGATCTGCAGGCAGGCAGTCCTGTGCTGCTCTCGCAAGGCTACTTCAGGAAGCTTCTCTGTCATCCCTGTTGAAGCTTCTCTGTCATCCCTGTTGCTCTGTCATCCTAGGGGAATTGGCCTTCTCCGGGGTGGACGTGGGGCAGGATGGAGCTATAGTTTCAGTGTGAAGTAGGACAGAGGGAGAAGGAGAAAGTAAGGCCTGCCTGTCCTATGTAGGAAATATCCTAGAAGTTGCACAAATTTCTTTCCTTCCATCTTGGAGGGAGAGCTTAGTCTCACAAACAACCCAGCTGCACAGGAGGCCGGGAACGTCTGTAGTCTCGGGCAGCCCTGCACTTAGTTAAATATCGAATGTTCAGTTGCTCTAAGAGAGAAGTGGGCCAGGGTGTTGGGAGCCAAATGGTTGTCTCTGCCCCCCGCCCCCACAGGTTTCAATGTTTTCTCTCATCACCCACCCCCTCCCTAACAGAGTTCGAGTTTCATGAGAGTTTTTCCAGACAAATCACATTAAATCATAGATCAGGACCCAGCTGAAAATCATCAGCCTGTGGGTGCTTTTCATTAGGCTCACTGGCAAATTGCTGGTGGAACTCCGTTACTAACATTGTCTCTGGCTAGGGGAGGCGACAGGGCAGGGTAGTGGCAGAACAATAGTAAAGTACAAAGTGGGAGCAACAGGGGGACAGGCAGAGGCTTCAAACCCCAGGAGGAAAATAAACACAGACACACTCCTGTATTCAACCCTCAAAATAATTTTGTAGGGAAGAAACAGCTACAATTAAGTAAAATCATATCTAAACACTTAAAATTATCCTCCTTACAAGTTCTCTTAGAATTTTCATTAGTCAGAATCTCCATAAACACTTGATCCAGATGTGAAAGTAACTTTTTTTTTTTGTATATCTAACTAGCAAGGTGTCAGAAAAAAATGCAAATGTAAACGTGGTGAGGATGCAGTGAGACCAGCACTCTTAGATGCTGGATTGGAAAAATGTAGATGGTACCACTTTTTTCTGGAGCATCATTTGGTAATATGCATTAAAAATTGTAAAATATTTATGGTGTTTGAGCTAGTAATTTTACTTCTGGGAATTCATATAAAGATAATAATCAGAGATGCTGACAAAGATTTAGGTACAAGTGTTTACCAAATAACTGGAAAGATATTCCATGTTCATACATTGGAAGAATTAATGTTGGCAACATTTCCATTCTCCCCAAGGCAATCTACACACAGATTTAATGTAATAAAAATAATTAATGTAATGTATCAAATTTCCAATGACATTATTCACAAAAATAGAAAAAACAATCTTAAGATTTGTGTGGAACCACACAGGACTCTGAATAGCTACAGCAATCCTGAGAAAGAAGAACAAAGTTGGAGGAATCACACTTCTTGCTTTCAAATTACAATGCAAAGCTATAGTCATCAAAACAGTATAATACTTGCATCAACATAGACACACAGACCAGAACAGAATGGAGAGCTCTAAAATAAATCCCTGCATGTACAGTCAACTAATGTCTGACAACAGGGCCAAGAATACTCAATGGAGAAAGGATAGTCTCTTCAATAAATTGTGTTTGAAAAACTGGCAGCCACATGCAAACGTATAAAACTGGATGTGCGTGTTGTCCCACTTATAAAAATCAACTGAAAGTGCATTAAAGAAACATTTAACATCTGGAACCATAAAACTCCTACAAGAATATATAGGGGACTGGCTCCTTCACACCGGTCTTTGCAATTTTATTTTATTTTTTTTGGATTTGGCACCAAAAACAAAGAAAACAAAAGCCAAAATAAACAGGTGCGAGTACATAAAATTAAAAGGTTTCTACACTGCAAGGGAAACCATCAACAAAGTGAAAAGGCACACTATGTAATGGGAGAAAGTATTTGCAAATATCTAATAAGGGGTTAATATGCCGATTGTATAAAAACCCACACAAGTCAATAGCAAAACAACAATAACAAAAACAATTTAGTTAAAAAATGAGCAGAAGAACTGGATAGATATTTTTCCAAAGAAGACATGCAAATGGGCAACAATACATGAAAAGATGTTCAACGTCAGTAATCATCAGGGAAATAAAAATCAAAGCCACAGTGAGATATCACCTCACACCTGTTAGAATGGCTGCCCTCAAAAGCACAAAAGAGGGCTTCCCTAGTGGCGCAGTGGTTGAGAGTCCGCCTGCCGATGCAGGGGAGACGGGTTCGTGTCCTGGTCCGGGAAGATCCCACATGCCGCAGATCAGCTGGCCCGTGAGCCATGGCTGCTGAGCCTGCACGTCCGGAGCCTGTGCTCCACAACAGGAGAGGCCACAAAAGTGAGACGCCTGCGTACTGCAAAAAAAAAAAGAAAAAGCACAAAAGAATGAGTGTTAGCCAAGATGTGGAGAAAAGAAATCCTTGTGCACTTGTAGGTGGGATGTAAATTGGTGCAGCCACTCTGGAAAAGAGTATGAAGGTTTCTTGATTATACCACAATAAAGCTGAAAAAAATCTATTGTAAAATGAAAAACAACAACAAAAAAACCCAAAACCACAGGGCTTGTGGGGAAATGGGTTTAGGGCCCAATACTCAAAAACTGTCATTGGTACATTAAAAAATAAGGGCCTGCTAGGGACTGAATATTTCTGTCCCCTGAAAATTACTATTTTGAAGACCAATTCCCAATGTGATGTTATTTGGAAGTTGTGTGATGTTAGTTCAGGAAGTAATTGAGTCAGGAGAGTGGAGCTGTCATCAATGGGTTTAGTGCCCTTATAAAAAGACACCTGAGAGCTTGCTTTCTCTGCTTTTCACCCAGAGAATACCTCTCCAGGAAACAGCTCTCACCAGACAAGTGCTGCCACCTTGATCTTGGACTCCCCAGCCTCCAGAACTGTGAGAAATAAATCTTTGTGTCAAAACCGCACAGTCTGTGGTATATTTGTTACAGCAGCCCAAACTAAGACAAACCCTAATAAAAATGGTAGTGTAATTATATGTGCTCAATGGTTAAATATACACCCACAACAAATATGGCACTTTAACTTGAAAAGGGCCTGCAGTTTGCTGGTTAATCTGGGTGGCAGAAGGGTTGCAGCTTGTGGGTGATTGTGAAGCAGTGAGAGAAGGGTGATTTGAAATCCCATAAAAAGCTGTAACGTCTGATGTGAGTGGGGTAGCTGTTTGAGGTGTGTGCAAGTGTGTGTTTTGTGTTTTTCCACCTGGCTAGGTTCCTCTGGGTGCAGCTGTGCATTCATTCACCAACTGTTTCTCTGGACAAAATTACATGTGAACACAAGTGAGATTCAGAATATGTTCAAATTGTTCCCTGTATGTCAGGCATGTTAGAGCAATACTTATTGCAACTCTGACAATGTATTAATATCTTTCTCCAGGATGGCTATGAAACAGCATATATGACCTTTAATCTGGGGCTCCCTAAGGATCACGAACTGCAGCTTGAAGGAATTGAAGAAACGGGATTTAAACAATTATTTTTAAATAATTAATGTAATACGTTATGGAAAAAAGGAGTACTAAGGTTTAAAGCTTACCTTGGCTTCCATGTTCCGTTGAGTCATTTTCTCTTAATGAATTCAGTTCTCAGATTATGCAACCAAAAATCTTTAGACTTTTGTATAGTTAAATATAGAATATTATAATATAATGCTAATGTAGTATGAGCTTCAATAGGTGTGGAGAACAACATTTTGAAATATGAAAATCCATAAAGCAGGGTTAGTATTTCCATAGGCACCATAGTCTGTGCTGTCTAACTTTAGATTTAGAAAAATAATGACCCTGACTATCTGAGATGGTTAAAGCCAGTTTTTCAACTTTTCTTGTGGTGGGGCCCCACACTGTCTTAACAACATCTTCAACTTACATTGATTAAACAACTCTAAACTAAATGCACTTCAAGAAATATCAATAAATCTTTACTCAATTAAAAATAATATCCCAGAAATTTTCATCTATATTTTGGATGCTTCAGCGTTTTTAAATTGGTTTTTACCCTGATTATGTGAGTAATGTGTGGTCAAAATTTATAAAGTACCAAGAAAATAAGAATTATGCACATCTCTATCGCAAAGAAAGAGCTAGTAAGAGTTTTATATATTTACACTCCTCATAAACTCACATGTAAATATTGTTGATTTCCCCCTCTCTCCATTTATGTATAATGTAATGTAATATATAATATTTGGAGCAATGCATTGAAAGAATGCAAGATTGGGCATCTGATTTGCAGATGACAGAACCCATCTTCCAGGCCTGCTCTAAGGATTTAAATTAGATTCCCAAAGTTACGGGTTCAACATATGTAACACATAATGTAAATAGTAGCTGCTGTGATACATTTATTGACCTGTATTTAAGTATCTTCATAGACATTATGATAATGCCTGAATAATGTTATGTCAGGAACTTGGGCAATATAGTTTAACCATTTCCTTGCTAGTTAGAGTCTAGATTTAGGGCTCTTCACAATTTTTCCATCTTAAAAGTAAACTATTTGAATACCTTTTCTATGTACAAACACGTTGCCATATCATTTTTCCCCCGTTAGTAGTAGAATTCTAAGGATGGAATTACAAGAGGTTTATTATCACCTCTTTAAAAACTGCTTTCTAGAAATGTACCAATTTACATATGTGGCTGTTCACCGCTTTTGATTTAATTGTGCCATGTTTTGAAAGTTTTCCTAAAGGTAGAAAAGATTGTATTATTTTTCACTTGTGAGATCAACGTTTTATGTTGGTATTTTTATTTAATCAAAGGAATTTTCTGTGCACACCATTCGTGTGTGTGTTTTAGATCTGCTTTATTCTTTCTGTTTAAATCAATTTGCATTAATGTTTTAATATTTTAAAACTAATAGTTTATTTTAAAAAAATAGTTTAAAAATATTAACTTATACAAATATTAACCTCTTGAAGTTTCCCATTTTTATGTAATTTTTCTTCTATCCTTATATGTTTGAGATTTTCCCATCTAGAAACCATATACATCTATATATTTTTTTTAAATAAAACCCTGTTTGAATGTATATCAAATTTATTTTTTATGTTTTGAGTGAAGATGTAAATACTTTTTAAAGAAAATTAACTACCCAGTTTTTCATCACCACTTATTGTATGGTCCATAATGGCTTCTATTGACTGTAATACCTTTATCATATAGGCTCTCATCCTAGAATCTACATTTAGGGTAACGCTAGTCTCAGCTACGAATTGGCACTTGTCATCTACCTCCTCAAGGATTAAATCATGTGCTGGTGCAGCTGCTGCAGCCACTGACCTTCAACACTCCCTGAAAGGAGTTCTGGGTGGAGAGCAGAAATGAGGCACTCTGTCCTCGGGGGAAACTGGCAGGACAACTCTTCAGAGAGTTAGATACTTTCAGGAGAAGATTTTATGAGCCCAATTCTTGTATCCCCTCATATCTAGAAAAACACTAAGATCTTTCATGGTGAGGTCTGCTCTCAAGACTAGTAGCAACCTTCGCGAGACTAACAGAAACATTCTGCAAAAAATATATGTTCTCGATTGCATATACTCCCCATTCACCAAAATCACATATATACTGATCTTCCCCCCTGCCTCTTTGGAGTAGATTCTCAGAGCTCTCTGAAATGCAGTCTCCTGAGCTATACTCCTCATTTTGCCCCAAATAAATCTTAACTTGCAACTCTCACGTTGTGCATTTTTTTTAAAGTCGACAGTAGTTTACCGTTTTCTGTATTAGAACCACACTCTTAATTTAGCTTTATATATATAATTAGTAAGGCACATTTCACTCATTCTCTTCAAAAAAAAAATTCTAGCTTGACTTTCAACTAAACCTTAATCACTTTCTTAACAACATACTAGGATTTTGATTGGAAGTTTATTAGAATTAAAATCGAGAAAGGTAGATCTCTCTATAATATTTGGTGCTCTACAGAATCATGGTATTTTCTCTCTTTTTTTGGTCTTTTTAAATGGTATTTTGTAAATTTGATTTTTTTCTACTTATTCATTCTCTATATTCCTTTAAAATATGTTTATTTTAAATTTTAGTTGCTTTTTTATGAAAGAGATTTATACATATGTTTTCTATACCTTAAAAGTAGAAAGTCAGCTGTTTTGTGCACTCTTTATAATTCTTGTCCATTGAACTGTTATATTTTTAAGGATTTTCAGTGCCGTTTCATTAACTATTGGGAAATCTCATAATTTCTGAAAATGTCCTTTAGCATTCAACAATTCATATATTATTAATTAGTATTTTAATAAGATAGAATTTTAAAAATTGGGATATAGTTGCTTTACAATGTTGTGTTAGTTTCTGCTGTACTGCAAAGTGAATCAGCTATATGTATGCATATATCCCCTCTTTTTTGGATTTCCTTTTCATTTAGGTCTCCACAGTGCATTGAGTAGAGTTCCCTGTGCTATACAGCAGGTTCCCATTAGTTATCTATTTTATACATAGTAGTGTATATATGTCAATCCCAATCTCCCAATTCATCCCACCTCCCTCTTCCCCCCTTGGTGTCCATACATCTGTTCTCTATGTCTGTGTCTCTACTTCTGCTTTGGAAATAGGTTCATCTGTACCATTTTTATAGATTCCACATATATCTGTTAATATACGATATTTGTTTTTCTCTTTCTAACTTACTTCACTCTGTATGACAGTCTCTAGGTACATCCACGTCTCTACAAATGACCCAATTCATCCCTTTTACTGGCTGAATAATATTCCATTTATATATGTACTACATCTTCTTTATCCATTCATCTGTTGATGGACACTTAGGTTGCTTCCATGACCTTTCTATAGTAAATAGTGCTGCAATGAACATTGGGGTGCATGTGTCTTTTTGAATTATGATTTTCTCAGGGTTTACGTCCAGTAGTGGGATTTCTGGGTCATATGATAGTTCTATTTTTAGATTTTTAAGGAATGGCCATATTGTTTTTCATAGTGCCTGTATCAATGTACATTCCCACCAACACATAAAATTGGTGTGTGGTTTTGTTTTGCACCATTTATGTCTGATATCAGGGTTAAATTATTTTCACAAAATACAGATTTCTTCTATTCGTCTATTCTTGATTCTCTGAAACTATTTGTTACTTTTGTAGTCAGCTGTTTTTTTTTTTTACTTGTATAACCCATACATGATTTTCAGAAGTAATTGTTGAAAAACTTTATTTTATGTGCTTTCTAGCTTATTTTTCTTTTGTTTTAGTTGTTTTAAATACTGCTCTTCAGAATTCATATTTTTCCAGAAAGTAGTCAATTTCTTGAATATTCTAATGTAGTTGCAGTATATACATATATGTGTGTGTGTGTGTGTGTGTGTGTGTGTGTGTGTATCTGACCTGGGGTCTCACACAATGTCCCTAAATCCCTTGGAGTTTCCTGGGTGATAGAAGTGTTAATTTAAATTTTTTTTTCTGGTAGGAAACGATTACTTGCATATCACTTAGACCCTTTAAAGTCTCATTTTTAAGGTTTGTTAGTGCAGTTCTAGAGTATCCTAGAGTATCCTATATTCTAGGGCTTGTGATTAGTTCCACTTCTAATATGCACAATTTCTGGTGTCTTAATTGAATGCCCCATGTATTCAAGGAGGTTTCTTCACTCTGGCTGGTGAGGATTCTCAGCCATACATGAACTTTGGAAATTATTTAATGAACAGTTCTCCAGTAATTGTTCTTTCTGCAGAAATTGTTCCTTCCCAGCCTTGTGAAATTTCACCTGTGTGTGCTCAGATTAGTACTCGACAGAGACTCAGAGGGATAATCAGGCAGTGGTGGAGTTCTCTCTCTGGGTAGCTCCTTCCTTTTGGATGTCCTGCCCCACAAATTATCGCCCCCTGGACCCCCCAACTCACTGTGTTCTCTCCCTTGCTCTTCCCTTGGAGCCCCTTCCTCTCAGTTCACCTGTAATTTCTGGGCCACTGAAAGTACTTGCATCTAACTCTGTCTTCTCCTGCTCCTATGTAAAGTCTCAGTAGCATCTTCCCCTGAATGATGACCATGGATGAAACCTAAATCCTCTTCTCCTTCTCCAGCTACTTTAAACTCCCCTCTGGATGTCTCCTCTCATCCAGGCTCAGTGAGTCAGAATCATCCATGATCCATTTTTTCATACTCAACAAGATGTCTGGCCATGTTGAGAGTTTCTCCAGTGGAGTGGGTTGAGCAATGATGGACAAAGAGAGACGAGTAGACAGCAGTTAGAGACCATGTCAGGCTGTGGTGGGCATGAGAATGAATGACACTGCTAAGAAGAGGAACAGATTATAGAGAAGTCACAAGGGTAGAAGAGGTTGGAAAATGTTTTCAAACACAGATCGGGGAGAAATCTGGTAGAGGAGAGGTTGAATTTATAATAAAATAAAGAGAAATGACCACTTCTAGGTTCCTCAGAAAAACTCAGTACCTTCTATTTTACTGGTAACATCTTATCCAATGTTATTTCAGTTAGAAATACTTTAGGCTACAAATCCTTTAGAAACTATCCTATACAGATTTTAGCAGGAGAATAACATAGGCCAAAGTTATGCATTGCAGCATTGTTTGTATTGTCAAAAGATGGTTGACTATTAGTGTTTATCCCAATATGGACTGGCAACATGCATTATAGTACATCATCCACTCAGTGGACTGCTTTGTAGGAAACAACGTCTTGATAGAAGTTTTTTTCCCCAGATATTTTTCAACTGAATATAAGGAAGATGTAATGAAACATTATACAACTACTTATGTATTAAAATGTGGAGTGAAGGAAAATATATATTCACATTTTCTTGTATACCCATAAAAAGACTGGAATGATACCTGGAAAATCAACCACAGTGGCTGACTTTGAAGACAGGGGTCCTGGGCACGGGCGGGTGGCAGAATACAACATAAAGTATTTAATATTTATAGGTTCTTGAACTTTCTACACATTATCAACTTCTCATAAATGTGGACATTAAATTCTTTTTAAATCTCTAAAGATTAAAAGTTATAGCACTATTTCTACCAACTGAATGAAAGTCCAATTTGTTTTTCCAGAAAGATTATCCGGCTTCCCTAAAATGTCTACTCATGAGAATTTTCTGGTGGCTTTTGCTTCTTTTCTTTCACTTTGGAAGCAGTTTTCTGATTCATAATCCTTTGTGTTCTTCCTTTCAAAGAACATCTACCGCTGCTAATTTTATGAGTTAAGCTTGATCTAATTTTCTTACCTTTTCCCCCATTTTTCCATATGAAAAGGCTCTGTACATTCATTATCAGTTGAGACAATACTTAGATAATTCATAAGGCTAGGAGGACAATTATTTGCCTTAATACTTGAATTCTTTCTCTGCATCTGACATATTAATAATGCCAGTAAGATATTGTATAAAACCGTTGACTTCATTATAATAAGAAACATTAGTCAGGAGACCATATCTTAAGCCTGATTGTAAACCCAGCAGCCATGTTAACAGTGAGGAGATGTGAGGGGATATTTCATGTGGAAGAGAGGAGAGCTCTCTTCAGAGGTTTAAAGGGTGTTTAAAAGCATGTAGAGCTAGACCCAGTGGTTGGACCATTTGGGAGTCACTCCCCAGGGATACACAGGAGTGAGTCCTGAGCATCTTGAGTGCTGCACAATGCGGTGGTCTGGAGTGGTGGCTGTGGACCCCTCTGTAGATCCGTAGAGAAGAAAGTTGCAGCCTTGTGTCTCTGCAAGGCGATCTGGCCTTCAGAAACAGAAATTTGACTAAATCACATATGGTCTCAGCTCTAATAATAAGATCTTTTCTTCAATCCATTTCTTTTTCCTCTCAAATTCTCAAACCCGAGTAGTTATTCTGCATGAGACAATTCTCTTTTAATTCCATTCTTCAGTCTCAAATTTTGTAGCTTATCTTCAGTAAGTACCTGTCCATCTTTATTCTTTAGACAAGATAAGCAAGAGGGTCATTTTCTTATTAGACGTTAAAGGAAAACAAATACCTTTACATTTAGACTTTCTAAGCTTCTAAATTTATTTCATGTTCCCACAGTAATATCTTCAATCCTGAGTTTGTGGCATTTTTACCCACTTCAGACATGACTCTGGGGAGTGAATTGGTGGTGGGACGTGACAGACCACTGGGATTTTGAACTCTTGGCAGTTAGATCTCCGTTTATAGAAGTGTTAACAACCAATGGAACAATCAGCATACAGTCCAGGGTTACAAGGGTGACAGCCTCGAGAAAGCGACCTATGGATGACAGAAGAGATCGGCCTTCTGACAAGCAGTTGCATTTCACTGCGAGGCAAAGAGAAAGTGTCTGCAGATACAGAGATGCCATCAGCAGGGAGAAGGGAAACTTCACCCAGATCTGTTATCAACAAAAACGTCAGAAGTCAGTCATTCCCTGGGCTTATTTGTGCTTCCTGTTTCTGCACTCCCTTGTGCTTCGAGACTGCTCTGCTGAGTTGATATTCTCCTCTATGCTTTTTCTAAATCTCCTTCTGGGCCAGGAGGATGTAGGAAGCAGAGGTGCTCTGTGGCGGATCTGCTTCGTATAACACGTCTGACCGCCTTGCAGCTGGGACAGTACGTGTGCTGAGTGTCGACCTGCCTTCCCACGGGTGTGGTTGGGGTGGGACCAGAGGTCTGAATGGGGAGGGGAGGGTGGTAGGGGTGCGTTTGTTTTCTTTCACTCCCAGGTCAGGAGATCTTAATCTGAGGGGCTTAGGGAGCCCAGGGAGCCTGTGGCCTCCCTGAAGTTATGTATAAAATGTGTTTGTGCACAGGTTTTTATTCAAATAAAATTAAATGCCCTGGATTTACCCTTTCAGAATATTTAACACTGTTCCAAGTCTGTAGAGATCCTTGTGCACTGGAGTAGAACATAGCTGCAGTGATTTCAACACATTTCCATTGTGAACAGTACCTAGTAAAGTAAGCTTTCTGAGTCAAGAGCGAGTGGTGGCTGAGAAGGTTTAAAAACATTCTATGAAGTGTCTAGAATCGGGAATCTTTGATCTGCACTCTACTGGAACATTTTAAGGTCTAATACTTTGTTTTCCACTTGTGAGCAGCTAGGTCAAGTTTTTTTGTTCCCCCAGACAAGAAAACCTAAATATATAAAGTCTATGTGTCTGGCCAGGGTCAAAGGACAAACTAGTTTAGGGATGGTCACAGGCAGACTTTTCTCATTACCAGAAATTAAAGTGGCAAAGAGTATTTATGACACAAACCCTAAACGCATTTAATTATTGGATAATCTCGATCTACAGAGAGGCAAAGTCTCTTCCTGTGGTTATTTGTAAATACTTCATACAGATCTATTTAAATGGCTTTGTGCTCTTCTAGGATTATTCTCCCATGACAATGGCCAGGACTTAATGCACTTATGCACAAAACTATTTAGGTTCCTGCTCAAGTGTGGTAAACTGGTTAACAACAAACCAAACCAGTGAACTGTGTTTTAAACTGGCTGATGGTGTCACCTACTGTCCAGTCTGTAGAAATGAGCCGGGATTGGAACCTGAGCCTTATCTACTGAGAGCCACAGAAACTAGGATATGAAGGGGAATTAGACTCAAGTCTAATTATACTTTCTAATTATACTCTATTTAGAATGAGTTACATAAATAGTTATATTTATACCCTCTCCCCAACATTCCCAATCTCAGGTTACAGAAAATAAAACATTAGAAAATTATTTTAAATTGTGGCAGATGTAGGAAACAGTATCAGGCTATCATGCGCTTTCTGTAGATGCAGATTATCCAGTACCAAAATGCCTTTAGGGCTCTGCATCAAACATGCTCTTTGCCATTTCAACTCCTAGTGATGTCCGAAGCCCCGAGCCCCCTGAGTAGCGGCCCCTGCTGTGGACTCGACTGTATTTACTTTACACTGTGTTGAACAGATGACAGAAAATAAAAAGCTGTAAAAAGGAGGAAGATTTCAGGTAAGCAAAAATAGTATTTTAAAATATTGATTTGGGTGTTTTGTTTTTAATGGACCAATCCATGATAGAACAGGCCCAGACGAGTTTTGAAAATAAAATGTATATTTTCTTCCCTGGAGAGATACTGGCAGCCAAGTTAATTAAAACATATGTTTTCTAGGAACCGGGCATAAATTCTCACTTAGTTTAGACAAATAACTGATTTCCAAGCTGGCTTAAACCCAGCGAGTGCTCAAGGAATGTTCTAGTGACTACTGTGCAGTGAGGGTTTTATTATTTGTGCTTCGAGTGTGTTCTGTCTCTAATCCTTAAATAAAAACCCATTCTCTTCCACGTAACTTACTATTTGACTTGACTCTAGGCTGTATGACAAGACATTTCTGTTATCACATGTAAAATTGTGCGTGTGTGCGCATGTTTTTAAATACAAACAGTGTACACTCTTGTTCAAGTTCATCCTGAGTTCCAAGTACACACAAAAAAACCCCTGAATACTTCAGAGGAAAAGTACAATTTCTCATTCACACGTATCAAGGTATCCATGGTTCATTTTTATATATTATTCCAACATAAAAGAAAACATTTTCAAACATGTTTTTATTTACTCACAGATAATATAGCTTCATTTTTACTTGTCCTATATACTGTGCGTTGCCTTGCAGCTTGCTTTTGTCAGGTAACAGCATGACTTTGAGGTGTCACGATTTCCTGCTTTGGGGTTTTCCACTGCTATTTGAGAATACTGCAGAAAGCTTTCCACAGAACCACATAATACTGCTATAAGCATATCCAGGTTCATATTTCATTTCTATCTCTTACCTTCATGCTAATAACAATACACATAATTAAACGTTTCTAAGTTTTCAGAAATAATTTTCTTTAAAGTGAATATAAAGCCCAGTCACCAAGCAGTTTCTGTGGTGTCTTGTCTTATTCTAGTTTCATCTTGAATTCCTTAAAACTTTGAGGCGAAAACTTCGTTGTAAACTTTAGGTTAAACTGTAGTTTATCTCTAGAGCAGCTAATTCCATTACTGACATCGGTGGTAATAACCCGTTTTCAGATTAATGCTACTAAAAATATCTAGTACATTAATGACAAAAACAAAGTTATTACAAGTCAGTTCATAGCATGAGGCTTTGGAAGTCCGCAGGAGCCGGAAGCTACCTGTCCGTGTGTAGGGGCTGAGGCGTCTCATCGTCTCCCTTCTCCACCATGAAGGGCTGAGAGGGGCTCTGACTCCGCAGGGATATCGAGAGGAAAACCCTCCAGCAAGTTCAGTGCCCCTACACTTGACTCTTCCATGCTCGGTCCTGTCCAGACGCTCATATGAGGGCACCTCAGGTGACACACTGAGAATTCAGTCCCATTTGTCTTCTCGCAGTCCCACCAGCACACTGGCTGGGTCATGAAGCTCTTTTGGGAGAGTTATAGCCTGATGGCCAGGAGAGGACACAGGGGCAGCTGGTCTGCAGTCTTTCCGAGCAAGGCGGCAACAGTTGTTTGTTTGTTGGGTTCTCTTTTCTGCATGTGTAGAATTTATTCAGCATAATCACAGGGGCGTTGTAGTCATGCTGTCATACACACACACAAACACAGATATTGCAGCATATCCATGTGGAGCCCAAGTGCATTCCATCTGAGACTTACTTATATGCTTTTACGTGCCACAGCCCACCTTTTATATAATACATGCCTCAATGCCAGTTGCTGTGTTGACTTTCTCAGCATCATCTGCAGACATCTTCACGACTGCAGCACCCAGAGCAAGCTGTTTTCCTTCTGCCTCAATTGCAACAATCCTATCTGCTGCAGCGGAGCAAAGCTTAGCTCCTCGAGAAGCTAAGTGTAGACACGTGATATCAATTCCTTTGAGTACAAATTTGATGGCTCCTTTATCCACCTGTTGGTGTGGAAAAAGGGTCTTTTTTTATCTCCTTCTGTGTGGAATAACCTTGGGGTTGGATAAAAAGACCCTCTCTTTTTCTAAATAGAATAACTCTCCAGTCACTGTAAAGATTTCTTTCTGTTCATAGCATACCACTCTTTTAACTGGTTCCTTCTTAGGCATGATTGGATGAAGCCATGGTTCAATGTCTGGGAATGGTTCTACTTGTTCTTAATACCCATAATAGCAGGTTTTCCACTGGATGTAGCTGAACACATTTTCTTTTTAATCAAATTTCTTGAACATGTTTCAAGGTGAAGGGGTGATGATAGGGAAGGGCCAGGAATGGCGAAAAATAGACTTAGCAAGGATCCCGCAGACCCCCTACACCTGGAAGACAAAAGGGATGGTGGCAGCTGGGGTCGTTACTCACAGGTGACGCATCTGGCCGCACTTTTCAAGCTCTGGGGAAATCTCACTCCTTCTGCTCCTTCAACTACTTCCTCCGACTATTCATATGAGCACTGAGGCAATTTGGGGTGTTCTTTGGGGTTACCAATTTCTCCCTAGGGCTGGTAGCTGAAAGGGTGGAAGTTGAGCAGTAAGAAGGGACCAAGCACTCATTCTCGTTGCAAGAACAGGATGGAGGGGCGGCACCTGGTCTACACAGGAATGGTTGGCCATTTCTGCAGGCTCACAGGGATCAGAAGAGTGTGGGCTTCAACGCTCAGGGGCATCCTCCTGAATTCCACTACCAAGTTAGGGTCCCTCTCACGGCGCTAACGTCCCACGGGCTAGCAGACCTCTGGTGAGTGGCTGACTAACCTCGTCTGGGACTTGGAGCCTGGCTACTTTAACTAATAAATTGTTGATGAAAATAATCAATAAACAATCTATAATAGGAATAGAAAAGCATCTGATTTCAGCCGAACTGTGGACTATAGCCTGGAAGACAACCCCTAAGATAGCTCTGATGAACTGTCCCTGGTAAGCATGGTTTTCAGCAAAGTTTTATATATTGTCAGAACAAAGAACACTAAACAAGTCAGGGATACATTCCTTTAAGGTTTCAGGGAAAAAACAAAAACAAAACAAACAAACAAAAAGCAGATCAGCTCATACACAGCAAGTCAGCATGGCCTTGGCACCTGGGAAATGAGGCTTATTATTGAAGGAGCTTCAGCATTGGCGTCCCAGGAAGGGAGGCATTTCATCTTTATTTTTAACATGGACAGTCTTTACTTCTGGTCAATGCACTCTTTTCTTTAATAATTAAAGCAGAAGCACAATGTATGTTTGATAGGCCACACGCAGGCTGTTCTAGTATGCATAACACTCAAGTTAACTCCTGTATAAGCCAGACGACATCCCCATACCTCAATATGTGAAAATATCTTTATCAAAATCCTGGGTCTGGGTGGGGGGTTCAGCTTTTTCTGCTTTCTTTCTACCCGGAAGCTCCTCTTCTTGTTTCGATGGTGACTAGCAATTACTACCCTGTCACCTGTGAGAGTTTGCACACCTGGACCATCACCTATTCCAGACACTATGGGTGCCCCACCTAGCCCGTGGAGGGGTCCTTGCTACTGCCAACTGTGGAGCAGTCTAGCTCCCAATTCCCCCTCATCACTGCTTTCCCCCCGTCACAATTCAGTTTCTCTGGAAGGGAATGTTAACATGGATTTTGGCAAGCAGAGTGCAACTTAGGTGTCAACCTCTGTGACAGGGCAGAGAGGGAGCAGGATTGGCCTGATGGCATAGTTGAGAAGGTGTCCGGCCCCGAGGAAGCCTTGGCTCAGCCCATGGGGACTCTGAAGTATATGTGGCCATCACAGGTGTTGTAAGTGCGCCTCTGCACTTGACCATTGGGTGTGGCAGCCCTGAGAGGGTCCCATGCATGGGTGAGGCTGCCTGAGGGGATCTTGGCTGGAAGTTGCCTGTAGATGGCACTCCAGCAGCTGGGCAGTGAGTGTTTTCTCGGCCAGAGGTGTGGGTGGCACATCCGTGTGCACCCTGAGTGGTGCCCCATATATTAGAGATGAGTAAGTGGGGAACACGTTAGAGATATTTGTCTTGTCATCTTCACCCTGCTGCACCACCTAACATGCTACACTAGCTGATTCTGGTGGTAAACAGTCGTGATGATTAAATTTCTTTAACTTCATTTTGAATTATTACTGTAAAATAGATTGTTTCCTAATATTTACTACATATTCTGGTAGCAAAGTCTCACTATTATCAGTAAAATTAGTTTAGGTTCATTGTGAGTTGTTACCCTGGAGGCTATTGAAATAATGAGGATTCTATTTTCTCACATTGTATAATCTAAGTAGATACACGCTGTTGATGCAGGCACACAGAGGGGCACATCTGAGGGAATATATTAAACAAACGTGACATTAAACACACTTTAGGTAAAGGCATCTTGGGGCCTTGGGCCAAATACCACTAAGGGATGGAGGACTTCGAGTCAGCTCTGCACAGAAGTATCCAAAAATAGCCTGAAGATACTACACAAGGAAAGCCTATTCTTTAGTTTGTCATAATTCCATCACTGGGCAAGTCTTGGTGAGTCTTTTGTTGTTGTCGTTTTGGTTCTCCTTGCAATCTACTGGTGCCACTTGAGAAAAAATTTTCAGCTGGAGCAATTTTTCCTCAATCCCCCATCCCCAGAGGACTAGTGGATGTAACCGGAGACATTCTGGGTTGTCACACCTGAGGAGATGCTAGTGGGTAGAGGCCAGGGCTGCTGCTCAACATCACAGAACTCACGGGACAGCTCCCACAGTGAAAAGTTATCCAGCTCAGAATGTCGTTAATCCCCAGGTTGAGAAATCTTGCCCTAGAGCAAGAGCAAAGGGCTTAAATATCACAAAATGTGCTTTCTGAACTTTTTGAGCAGAGTATTGGACTAAAACCTCTATACAAAAAGTGAATAGACTTGTTGAGGTTAGTGCCACTGTGACAACTCTTGTTGAAAGTCACCCCCACGTGATACTGTACCTCTCATGAGCTTTCAGTGTAGTTGAGCTTTAAAAGCCTGACACAAGACTGGAACAACTTTGGTCTTTCTCACTTGGTCAATGCAAAACTCTAGGAGGAGAAGCTAAAAGGATCATATTATCAGGGGGAAAGCAACATGCAGATGAAACAAGCTGTGAGAACTTTAGCCCCCACCACAGGCAGTGAGGTTTCTGGAGCTCAGCTGCAGTCACAAGCTGTGTGAAGCAGCTTAGGAGTAGATGCTTGTGCAGTTTAGCCTCCTTGACCCCAATAAATATTCATTCAATGCCTGCTACATGCCAGACACGGAAATGTCACAGCCCAGTCTCAAGCAGCACCGCTGTAAGCCTGGACACTCAGGACGTGTTATAGGTTCTGTGATAGACACCAGAAGCAGCCTCAGTTGAGGAGAGTACAGAACACAGACTAGCCACTGCAGAAGATCTAATTTGTAAACCTTGCAGCTACAAGGGTCCTGCTCACATGTGAAGCCAAAGAAGTGCCTGATGAATGGCTGATATCCTTACACTGAGTTTACCAAGAAAATCTGCCCGTCTGGGGGGCTGAGAGAGCAGCCCTGTGAAGGACGTGGTAGAGCTGCCGCCACAGCTGCCTGGTCCCTCCGCCCACACTGGGCCAGCTTCCTCACCTCACCTCTCACTTCGTTCATCTTTTTGGCTGAATGAATACATGTCTCTATTTGACTTTTCTCTGGCATTTCTCATTTATCTGGATGGTTAATCAATAACATTTTAAAAGTATTCGGACACTTTTGACCATATTAGGTATTTTGCAGGTGTTTCTACCTTTAGTCCCTGTGTACTCTGCCATCTGGAATACAATGACAGCTAATAAATTTCCCAGTGGCCAATCTTTGCAAATCTGAGTAGAAATTAGAAACCTCTAAAGCTGTAGTAAATTGAGTGTATGAGAATAGGCTCAATGAAGTTCTGAATATATTTAGTCATGCCAACTTTATCAGGGGAGTTTTTTTCTTATTGTATTTTTGGGCTATATCTTAAAACAATGCACAGCCTGTGCTTAGGTGGCTAGCCTCAACAAACTACAATAGGTGCTACCATGCACACCCGGGGAAAGTCAGAATCGCCTTTAGTTGTCCTCACATCCGACCACCTCGCGAGGGGAGAATAACAGCAGGGAAAGTCTCCAGTGACAGCAGGTACCCAGTTATCACAGCTCTAAAAGGAGGAAGATGGAGCAAGGCCAGCTCACTGGCTGCAGGGAAGGTGTTTACGACTGGCTGTGGCCCCCAGCCAACCTGATAGCAGGCCTGAGAGCCTCAATGAAGGGAAAGAAAAGAGAGACAGGAGGGAGGAGAACAGTGGGGGAGGGTTAAATTCACCTCCAGGTGTCAAAAAACAAGTGTCACAGCAGACAATGGGGAGGAGAGGGGGTCCGGTGGGAGGAGCCGGTGAAGAAATACCTGGAGGACGCTTCCTCCCCTCTCCACTCCAGATGGGGCGCACGGGGTGGGCGACAGTGTTTGCATCCACTCCCCTCACTAAGAATGTGCGCTTCAAGCTGGTCTTGAGAACACACCTCATTCTTCACTGTGACTGCAGGTTGGGTCTTCTCTGCCCACCTCCCCCTCACATTTCACTTTGCCCTGAAGTCTTCATTTTTTCAGGCAAACAGCCTGGCTCAGTGGGAAGAGCTGAGCACCCAGGAGGCAAATCCTGAGTCGCAGGTGTAACATATATTCATATTAATAGCTTATTTATATTTATTAATTTAATTTATTATAATAAAATAATACTATATAAATAAATGTACATATAATGTAAATAAAATGTTAAATATGATATACTAATATTATTTTAATATATCAACACTATATGTTCATATTAATCGTACATAGGCTAATTTAGTTAGTGACATCCTTGGCAAGAAGAAAAGCGAAGACTATAGAAATCAGAAGAACTGAGAACTTTGAAGATCTTTGAGAGAACTCCATGCCCACGATGTAAATGGAGAGAAGTATGTGAAGGGCTCCTGGCCAGGGCTGCTCACAGAGATATTCTAGGCTCCTTGTTTACTGGGTCAAGAGTGAATCAGGGCGCCCCAGATGTCTGGATAAAAGCAGGAGCCTAGGGTCCAGGGGCCAGCCCCCGTGGACAATGCCTGTCCTTCTTTCACCACATTGCAGTGGCCCAGCCCGCCCGCGCATCACCTCCTCACTTACACTCCTGTGAACAAACGTTACCACTTCTCCTACACAATGAAGTGTGCGTGTTGCAGAAGAATTGACACCTACCAAATAGTGACGAACATCTTAACACTACGGAGAGAGGGAGAAGGAGAGATAGATGGACAAATAGGTAAGCATGCCACAGTTTTAGACTATAATGTAAAATTTATGAAAATAGAAAGTAATGTTACAACTCTTTAGCTCTCATGCTTCCCTGGGGACACAGTGGTTGAGAGTCTGCCTGCCGATGCAGGGGATACGGGTTTGTGCTCCGGTCCGGAAGATCCCACATGCCGCAGAGTGGCTGGGCCTGTGAGCCATGGCCGCTAAGCCTGCACCTCCGGAGCCTGTGCTCCGCAACCGGAGAGGCCCCAAAAGTGAGAGGCCCAGGTAATGCAAAAAAAAAACAAAAACAAAACCAAAAAAACCTCTGTAGCTCTCAGCTTTTATTTTTACCAATGTCTTCATTAAACAATTTATCAGTCATCTAAGTACAGTAGATTCTAAATCATAAAATAGGATTTTAATTTTGAAGTACTGTAGTTTTCTACATTACCAGAATGTACCTTCAAATCACCCAATGTCTTCTTAACCAAAGCAGACATTTGTTGTATATTCAAAGACCCTGTCAGAATGTTCCCAGGAGGTTAAAGAGGAGTTTCCTGGAACATCATCTGCCCTTCCCCTGTTGCCAGAAGTAAGAGTGTTTATTAGTTTTGAGAGAGCTTGGTGAACTGGTTCAGCTCCTACACATGCAGAAATTGCTTGCTGACCAACATGCTCCACTAGGTTCAGCCTCCAATTGAATGTGCCCTAAATCCCGAGCCACTAAGCAGGCCAAGAGCCTCGCTGTCCCATTACTCCCTCTGCTTGCACCCACCAGAGTCATGGGCCCACAGGATGCAGAATAGGCTGGACTCTAGGCCGCTCGTCTCCTCCTACACTTCCCCACTCACAGGCCCAGAGAAACCAAGCTCTTTCCCCTGACCTAAGGAGGAAGGAGATCCAGCAACAGTGCCAGAAGAGGCACATGGAAGGGGCCCCTGCACTCCCAGAGGACCGTGGACTCGTCATGTAGGTTTGAGTGGAACATGGTAGCTGGAAGAGACTCAGGACCTGACACCTATGGGACTTCACCTGCTGTACAGACTCAGAAACCGTCTGTGGGCTGTGCGAGCTGAGGAATGGTGGGGGCACTTGGATGGACTGGAAGTAGAGGGGAGGGTTTTCCCTGTTGCAAAGCACAGGCTGTGGTCTTTCTGGGCTGGAAATATTGACAGCTCAGCACCTAATGGAGGGTGTTGGTTGGAGGTGTCCTAGTAGTAGAGTTTCTTACGGTGGTGAGAGGAGATTCTGGGAGGATGCAAAACACCTCTGAGAGCCTTGGGCCACACACCCAGTCTTCTGACACCAGAGGTGAAAGGTAGCAATTTCTTATATTTAAAGCTGTCCCAGGTCAGGACAGCCGATTTCCCAGGGCCTGAACAATGGGGAATACAGTTGGGTGTTGCTAACGATGAGCAGTGTCCCTGAGCAGAGGACAGACAAGGGTTCCCGAGCAGCCAGAACAAAGGCTGTTGGGTCAGCAAGACAGTCATGAAGGGGGTGAGGCAGACACTATGCTGGAACTCACAGCAATCTTTGCCCTTGTATAAGCCCCCACAGTGGAGTGAAGTGTTGGAAGAGGGAAGGGAAGATGGAGGACTGTGCGGGGCAGGCACACAGGTGAGCGTGCATGGAACATGTAGCACATCTTAGTTCCTTAAAGGGTTTTTTTTGAGAAAATAAGGACAGGTCCATGAGGCAGCCCTGAAATATGGATGGTCTAGAAAGTCATTTACTTTTTTCTTGTCAAGCTTTACCTCTTCCGGGTGGAAAGAGAAAAAGAGAAAGAAAGGAAGGAAGGAAGAAAAGAATGACAAGAGATGTCCCTAAGTGTTCACTGGTTCTCCTCCATAGGGGCCTGGCCGTGACCTCAGCAGAATATGCCCTCAGGAGACCAGCACTGTACCTTATGTGACCCCAGAGTGACTGCAGGCCCCAGGGCACTGCTTCCTTGTCCCAAGCACAACAACTTGCCTGGGGGCAGCTGTCCTCTTCACTAGAGTCTATCCATGTCCGGGGTTGTTTTTGCTACAATGACGGGCACTAATAGTGGGATCATGGTCATGATGGATGACGTTGGGATTTCCAAGGAAGGGCAGCATGGCTGGGCTTGTGTCCTCTGGGCCTACTGGAAGCTCCAGGTGAGTGGGGGTATGTTGGGGCCAGGCAGGGAAGCAGTACTTAATGTTAGTCAACTGTAGACTTTAAATGATTAAAATTGAAAATATATATTTTACAAAAAAAAAAAAAAAACCCTCCAAAAACCTGGAGGCATGTGAATGTACGTAAAACCTTATGGCTTAAAAAGAAAAATTCTTAGGCCAAACGAAGGAGTACATTACTGATACATTCTAAAGCATGAGCCTCAAAAGCATGATATTCAGTATAAGAAGCCAGACATAAAGGGCACATATTGTATGATTCCAGTCACATGAAATATTGAGAATAGGCATATCCGTGGAGACAGAAAGCACATTTGTGGTGGCCGTGGCCTGAGCATAGGTGGAATAGAAGAGACTAATGGGGATGGGGTTTCTTTTTGAGGTGATTAAATGTTCTGTTATTAGTGCCAATGGTTGCACAACTTTGTGAATAGATTATCAATCACTAAATTCTACACTTTTCAAAGGGTGAATTTTATAGTATGTGAATTATGTCTCAACTTAAAAAATGGTGATTAATAAATGTGATTTTTAAAATAACATGGGAAACATTATCATGAGTTTTATTTGCTTCCTGCCATCCTAAGCTCTGTAGATATGAAAAAAGACCCCCCAACACACACACCAAATGAGAACAAGCACTATTTACTCAGAACTTGTCTATAGAGCACAGGAGTCAGCCACCACCACTCACATCAGGCTGAGACTCAGGGCACATAAGAGTGGGGACACTTTCTGGTGACAAAAAAAAGGAAGGCATGTGCTCCCCAGAGCTTGTGATGTGAGGAGGCTGGAGACAAGTTGATAGGAAGAGGGACGTCCTAAGTGATTACTTAAGGGAACATATTTGGCTTTCCCCGCATTTGATTCTACATGGAAAGGAATGAAAATGGCGAAGCTGTGAGTCACTGTCCAAGTCCTGACCCTTGGGGCCTATTGTTGCGGTGGTTGGAGTGTGATTTTCCACATTGGCTGCTGCAGGGTGTGGGGCAGGGCCTTGTGGCTGGAGGGAGAGGTTCCCAGGCTTCCAGGTGGTTTTAGAAAATTCTGCATCCCAAAACCCTCCTTCATCATCTTCAAGCAATCAGATACTCTGTGGATAGAGAAACTTGAATCAATGTTTTTAAAATTAACTGCAGACAGAATTGTCAATGACTAATGGACAATATAATGACATACTAAAAGGCAAATATCAATAGAAGAATCAAACAGAATTTTATAAATTCCTTCCAAACAATGAATATGGTCAATTAAAATCACACACTCATGAACTGCAGTATTTGGTAGTACATATCTGTGTGAAAAGAATTTTCAAATATGAAATACATAAACCATGCAAAATCTCCTTATAAGTGAGCATTAACAACTGAAATTTTGATGATAGGAACATGTAATAAGCTAAATGGCATCCCCCTTGCCAAAGAATTCCATTTTTCTCATTAGCAGACTTGTATCGCAAAAAAATGTACTAAATATATTTTAAATTTCATAAACACTTTGTGAAAAAAGCTGCAAACGATAGTAATTATTACAGTAATGTGGGTTTATTGTAAATCTTAGGATTTCTTATTTCACTAATGTTCACATTGTAATGAATCTCACAACAAAAAGAATTTCAATTCATTAAAGTTTCTTCTTGCCCCAATACCGAAATCTGGCCATCTGGTCGACCTTGCCGCTGCAGACGTCAAGTGACGTGCAACTGCTGTGAACTTCAACAGGAAGTATCCAGATCGCACACGGGCGAAGGCGCACCACCACGACCCTGACACCCGTCCTCGACCCAGGCCACCATCGGTCTCATTTCTCGCCCTGGGGGGTCCTCCCCTGCGCCCGCTCGTCTATAGGTCGTTTACGGTCTGCAGAGCTTCTTCAGAGAAGCTACCGACAACCGCGCCGACCCAGGACCGCGGCCTGGCTCGTATTTCCTCCCGACCATCACGGATGCCCCGGGCGGGCCCTGTTTCACAAAGAGAAATGGCTACGACCAACGACCACGGAAGCCTAGGAAGAACTGCCGGCCCTCCATGAGCGCCCTACACGCTTGCCCTCGACAGTCCGCGGTGAGGGGACCTGAACAGGTTGGAAACGCAAGCGCCACGCTGACGAGGCGACCAAAGAGTGGGGAAGGGAGCTCCCCGCGTAGACGTTGGTTCAATCTGCCGGGTGGATCCCGTCTGTTGACAAGCATCCCATGCCCCTGCCTCAGGGCGATACCCGCCCCCGTGACCGCATCGCGTGGAACCCGGAGAAACTGAAGTGGCCCCTGTTGAGCAGCCCCAACGCCAAGGCTGCAACAGTATGGACCTGGGCCCCCAAGTCGGCGAGGAGGCACCGACGAATCGTGACACACGGTGTACGACGCTGTTCACAGACAACCTCTCCTGGCCACACGTAACAGGACGTGAGGTCTCCGCGGGCCAAGGGGCACCAGGGAATGCTTGTCGACCGGCGCAGACCTCATCCACAACCTGCAAGAGAGCTCAGCCTCGGCCCCACAACATATATCTCTCCACATTCAATCTCTGGTGAGAACAGAAGGCGCCCACCACTCCGCAGCACCGGCATGGTCGCCGCCAGCGTCGCCGGCCTCCCGGAGCTCTGGCCCGCGCCTGGAGGGCGAGTCACATCCCTCGCGAAGGTCGCCAAAGCTCAGGAGGGAAGGGACAATATAAAAGCGGCCGCCAGATGGCTCCCGACAACGGGCTTGAACGTCAGCGCGATGGATTTTAATCGCTGGACGGCGACGGATCAGCTCCGACCCCCCAAACGCTCGAGTTCGTCTCGGCCCGTCCGCCTAGGAGCTACCGGCCCCCAGCAGCGGACGGGGCTGGGAAGATTTGGGCAGGAGGATGCCGCGAAGGAGATGCGCTCCTCACGCTAATGTGGAGAATTCTGCAGTCAGAACTCTGACTCTGAAGACTTGCGTTCCCTTAGTGCCCAGCCTCTTACCTCCTTATCAGGAGACCTTAGCAATTCACTTGGTTGCTCCAATTATCTCCGCCCACCCTACACCTGTGCAGCTCTTCTCTCCATGAGCCTAGAGCTGCTTTCCCAAGGAAGACAGCCCCATGCCATTGCAGGTAGGAGCCAAGGAGACAACTGAACATTTGCATCTGGACCTATGAGAGAAATTTTATGTATCCAACGCAGGAAGATACAAGACTGAGAGGGTCTTATAACTTTAGCACCACATGAGCATAGCTTTCATGAAACAGTGATGCACACTCGGCAAGTCCAGGGGTGTCCTGAAGAAGAAACACACACACACACGCACACACACAAGCACACACACACACATCCCCGGGTCTAATAGGAAAACTTACCAGGGCTGGCAATGGTGGGATCAGAAAGCCCATTGTTCCCACTTCTGGGGTTCCCTGGGCTAGAATCCCAGATCATTCAGGCAGATCCTGGTTGTTTTACTGATGGATCTGTGTGGGAGTGAGGTCTTGGAGCTCCACAGACTGTCATTTGCTGTCCAGTGCTCTACACTTCGTTTTGTGTACTATGCCCCTTCTCGTCCATACACAGTCATAATTAAGAAAATAAGAATCTGCAGGCATTGAATTCAACTTTCTAATTTGAATGAAGGTTAAGAACACAAAGGAACAGAGTTATGTGAATAATTTTGCTAAGGAACTTACCTTTATCTTTTTGAAGCTATCAAAATGTTAATGAGTAGTCTGTAAAAGGTTAATCTTTTTAAAATTAGAAAAAATAAATGATCCTTTATTGCTGTCTCTCACCAAACCCCACTCACCCCAGCACCTATAACATAGGACTCACCTGATGAAACGTCTGCTCCCCACTGGCCTAGAGATTTCTGTTCTGAGTCATTCTCTATCCCCTGTGTTCACCGCATTCCTAAGTCCACTGCAGCCAGTAACATGATGAAGGAGGCCACTGAGCCCAAGGGATGACCTTTCAAAAAAGAGAAGGAAAAAACCTCTCCTGTCTTCTGTGTGGTCACAGCCTTAATGGAGGCTGGAGCAAGTGAAAGTAAATGTTCAGAAAGAGAGTGTTTCTACATTGGTCCCTGACCTGCCATATCCCCAACAGGGTGGTGAACATAACTGGCGTTAATATTTCCTGGGTGCACTTAGAAGACCCGGACCCAAAGTAGAAACCTGACCATTTGGCAAAAGATGGATAAATACAGGAATCAAAGTAAGTTTTCTACTCACCTGTTGTTTCATTATCAGGAACTCTGCCACAATCTGCCCTCCTCTGCATCCTTATGCAGGGACAATCCGGAAATCAAGCAGATAAATCTGAGGAAAGAGAAAGCAGCCATGAGAACCCAGCCTTTCAGAGTATTGTTAGATATATCAGGCATCAATCCCCAACCACTCAGTTGGGAGTAACCCCTCCCACCTTACCCACAGGCATGCGCAGACAGAAGGAACGCTTTTTCCTCCCATGGTCAAGAACAGGGCTGCATTGGCTCCTCGGCATGTGGAGAGAATATAATATCCCCATTTTGCAGAAAACAATGCAAATTATGGGGTGTTATACTTTGATTCCACTTACTGTTCGGTTATTATTTTATTAATATTCAGTTCCTAGGATTAACACTTATTCCCAGGTAACCCTTACATGATCTCCTGGAGAGTCCTGTCTCCACATCAAGGACACCTCTTGCAAAGTTCTCATTTAATAATTCTTGGTGAAAGACACCGTCATTTGTTCTCCAAAACCCATTCCAGGACTTTAGCGCCCCACCTTCCCTGTTGTGTCCCCCCGCCACATTGGATACCCTTGCCCTCAGTCACCTTGGTTCCTCCCCATGTGGAAATCAGCAACATCAGAGACTCAACCCTAGCTCTGCCCTCCATGTCCTTGGCCATGTGGCCAGGAGATTTTCTATCAATTTAATGGAGGATGGAACAATCTGAGGACCCATGTCTTTTGACATTACATGTCAAACACTAACCTGGGCTTCAATGAAAAGGTAATTGATTAAACATAGCTCATGGATATAGTGTTTGAAACATAAAGAAGACCTAAATCTTAATCAGAAAGCTATGACCAGTGAGGGTTTACCAGATAGAAAATCTGTGTGAATTCAGCAAAGTAACATTACCTGTGAATGTAACTAACATGGGGAGATTTTCAATGAAGACCATCACTGAGGAAGCCACCTAGAAGTCACATGTAGAGAAATGACTGAATGATTATTATGTGAGTAATTTTTAACAGCCTCTCTTTCCTTGTCAATAGCAGGGATTTCATGCTGGAGAAGAGCCCACTGAATGCAATGAATATGAGGACATGTCACATACAACAACCTTAACTCCACGTGTGTTACACTTTCAGCCCGAATGGGAGAGACTTCAGCCTTTATTCATCACTGAATTAACATAAGCTAATTATACTAGGAAACCATGCAGATATCAGAATGTGGAAGGTTTTTAGTCACCCTCCAACCTTAGACAACATGAGAGAGTGCACTCTGGAGTGACTCTTGCAAATGTGCTGAACGTGGGAAATAATTCAGCTGAAGCCTCGCATTTATACACCAACAGCTCACACTGGAGAATACGAACCTTATCAAGGTAATGCAGAGACAGAGCTGACTTTTATTCACACCAATAAACTCACACGGGAGAGAAGCCCTATGTTTGGAATGACTGTGGAAGAGCTTTCAGTGACCATCCAACGCTTCAATAACATGAGCACATTCACACAGGAGAGAAACCACAAGGAATATCATTTATGTGAGAAAACACTTAGTCATAGCCATAACCTTAGTCATGGGGTAGAATTCACACTAATGAGAAACCCTACAAATGCAATGAATGTGGAAAAGCCTTTAAACGCAGCTCTCACGCTTATACACACTAGAAAACTCACAGGAGAGCCACCCTATGTCTGGAATCCATGTGGTGCAGCCTTTACCCAGAGCTCCCACTTTTATAAACACCAGAGAATTCATACCGAGTAGACACCCTGTGTCTGTAATCAAGGATATTGAGCCTTCAGCCAGAAATTATCCCTTTTAAACCACAGGAAAGTCATGTGGAGAGAAACCCTGACCCTGTAATCATGGTGGAAGAGCCTTCAGTTGGAGCTCCAGCCTCAGAATACACAGAGAACTCAGAGTGGGCTGCATCCCTGACACAGTAGAGAAGACATCCCAAGGTTTACTACGAGGAGAGCCCTCTTGGGGTAAACCATCTAATCACTGCTGTAGAAGAAATCCGATGAAATGAATGCTAGAGTTCCATTAGTCATGGAGTCTTTAGACATGAGAGGGTTCACACTGAAAAAATAGTCTCAGTGTAATGAAGGAAGGACATTCTTCAGTGATTCCTTATTCCTGACTGAACAAGAAAGTGCTCACACTGAGGAGATACCAATTCTAAAGACAATGTGGAAAATCTTTCACTTGCTATTCATCAGAAAACTCATACTGGGAAAATAGTCTATAAAGAATGTGTTAGCATGCAATTGAGCCAATAATTCAGTCCTTCAGCAATTGTCTTATTGTTAAATATACAATATAAATATATAGATGGTGAAGGGTCTTGAGAAGTGCTGCAAGCAATATTCAGTATCAAGTAAGAAGAAACGAAGCAAACCTGCTTCAGTAGATCAGGATTTGCAAATACATAAACACTACTGAGTGGGTATGTGTCATTCAAAATCATGAAATATTGTGATAAGTAAGAATGAATCCATTTTCTGTTAATACTCTGTCACTGTTGATCAGTTAGACACTTTCTGACTTTATAAAATTATAATCATAATTTCAAAGACTGGGATCAATCAGGAAACAACGATGAATCTTAACTGAAAATGTAAAACATAGTATGATGTGTGTTAACTTGTACATTAGGGTCCAAATATCTGTATACACATTCCGGACGAATGGCTTCTAGAATAAATACACACATACTTTGTGATTAACCTCTGCTGCTTCAATTAATTCTATTACCTAACGTTCACTTACTATTTCTCGTATGACTTTAAAAAATGTATACATTAATTATATTTAAAGAAAGGTGAATAACTGTGGGTACATGGACAGGAAGAACTCAAGAATTCAGAGTCAGATGGTGGTTTAATCCCTACATAGCATTTTGTAGCCAAGGGTTTCTTTGTTTGTTTTGTCCAAGAAGAACAGATAGATATCTTCAGGACTGAGAAAGATCTGTGAAAGATCTTTGCAGACATGAAAAGAGTTCTACTTTAAAAATGTATTAGAACAATGAGTGGTGCATATACTAAATCATGTAAACACAAAGGAGATCCATCACAGAGCCATTGGTAAGTCTACCTTTAAAGCTTTACTCTTTGATGTAGAAAAATGGTATTAAAAAAAGTTCCGGGAGAAAGATCACCATAGAGACAATGTCTATTTTGTCAATTAAACCTTCAAGAAGGCTAGCTAGAGAGAGCGTAGAGGCTGCATGATGAGTTCTGGACCTTTTTCAGTTCAATTTCTTTTTCTTTGTTGGCCAAAACATTCGTTATAACCCTGAGGTCCATTGAAGTCTAATGGGTTGAGAAATGGTATTCTAGGGCCTATAAAGCCCATCATGGGGACTTTCCTAGCATTCCAGTGGTTAAGACTTCACCTTCCAATGCAGGGAGTGTGGGTTCGATCCCTGGTCGGGGAGTTAAGATCTCACATGCCTTGCAGCCAAAAAACCAAAACATAAAACAGTAACAATATTGTAAAAAATTGAATAAAAATCTTTTAAAATGGTCTTTAAATAAAAATAAAAATCTTTTAAAATGAAAAAAATACTTTAAAAAAATTCCTTTAAAAAACCCATCATGTTAGCTGCAACATTACTGTGTGTACGTGCATCTGAGTGCACACACACACACACCCATGCAAGGAAGTGACACTGTAACAACCATCTGATCAAAAGGGAAAATGCCATTTAGGAATTATTAGCATAAAGGATTCATGCAGGAGAAAAATAAGCTAAATCACCCTGTTCGTTCATTTATAAACTTTTCAATTATTAAATATTTAAAGAGAACTTCCAACATTTCAGAACCTGGATTGTTATGATGATTAAACTGTAAATAGCAGAACGCCTTTCTCTTCATAGAACTTTATATTCTAATGCAGGTAATAAGAATCATTTGCCAAATGAAATTTCTGACGTTAAAAAAAAGACATGTTCATACATTGTATAGTCACAAAATATCACTACTGGTCTACAATAAAAAGTTGGCACTTCATAAAATAAAATTGACATTTAAAACAGTCTCAATTCTGGAACTTTGAAAAGTTATATATTTTTAGAAAGACTGATCAGTAAAAATATTTTACAAAATTCTCAATTTTGGAAAACCTTCTCTACGTGAATTGAGGAGAGCAAAGCTAGATTTCCTGTCTTAAGATCCAGGTTTGCTCTTCTCTATATTCCAAAATAAGTATTTTTTAAATTGTTACAATTCAAAACTATACGTTTGAAAATCAGTAACGATTTTTATAAGGATAAAAATTCCCTGTACGTGCCTGTTAAAATTCCTTTCATTATCCATTTTATTCAAAATTCAACCGGATACCATTTTAAAGGATAACAGACAAGAGGATTTCTATCTTGCTCTTTATATTGGACTCTTAATTTCTTTCTAATTTTTTTGAAAACCCAAAGCAATCCAAAATAACACATTATTATCATAAAATCTAGAATTTCCCAGTGTGTTCTGTAGTGTATATAGTCCCAATGCGATTATATACACTCTTGGTAAATTTGAACTTAAATGTATTCCTAAATACAAAATAAAAATCTAAAACTGAATTTACCTATATGTTTCATTATGCAATAATGCCCTTTTAAGAAAGAAATGGCTTACCAGATGCAAGAATACCTGGAAGTTGCATAATCTGTTTTTATATTTAATAACAGAAAATAAGGTAAGAAGTGATTTTTTTGTTGTTATACATTTTTATATTCTTATGTAAATTACATATTCATTGTTTCATCAATGTGATTGTTTTCTGATTTATTTTACTCTAGTGTGAATTACAGTGCATTTACTCTTGATAGTTTTCTATTAGAAAATGATTCTTGATGAAATTCTCCGTGATCAATTAACTTTGGTAAACACTGCCACAGGCAAGAGATGTCGCCAAACCAAAATTTAAAGTAAATACTTTTATGGCTTACAATGTTCTATTTTGAGGCTCAGAAATATCTAGCAGTTTATGCAGTTGATGTTAATTTGTGTGGGTGCTAGGTTTTAGTTACACTAATTTGTGATTATTTCTGAGATGAAAATAAAAATATCTGCAGGTGGATTCCCTTCCTCAGTACAGGAATAATTGTGAATTAGTGTTTATTCTAACTGAGATTACTGAGAGTAATTTAACATATTTACATCTACCTAAAGTTTGTTTCCAGGGAGAAAATTCGCTAAAAGTTTAACTGTTTTAAAAGTATAAATCCCAGCATATGAGTTTCAAAAAACATTTTTTTCCCGCTTTTCTGGAGCAGGGGTTGGCAAACTTGTGTAAAGGACCAGAGAGTAAATATTTTAGATTCGTCATAGGATGTCTGTTATTTCTACTCAGCTCAGTCATTGTAGCCAAAAAGCAGCTACAGCAAAATGTAAATAAAGGAGTATAAATGTGTTTCAATAAAACATTATTTATTGACAAGGAAATTTGAATGCTATATAATTTTCGAGGGTTGCAAATAATCTTTTTATGAATTATTTTCAGCCATTTAAATATATAAAAAACACTCTTAGCTTGCAGTTCCTACCAGCACAAGCTGGGTGTGTAATTTGGCCGACGGGATGTAGGATGCAATGGCCTGTTGTCTCGAATTACAGTGCAAACATCCCTCCTTGGAGACCAGCATTTCAAAACGAATTGATTGTACTAGCCCTCCGCCAGAAAATATGAAAACTACAATCAAAACAAAAAACAAGTTACCAAAATCTGCCCAAGATGGGAGGGGACTTATTCTTCCCCCAGGGTGCCCCCCCTGCTCATGTATGGTACCCTTTTCTTGGCGTCCCCAGCCACCAACAGTGAGTGAGACTGTCCTGACCCTGTGCTCTCTGTCCGGCCGCATGCATGGGACCAAAGAGTTCCGAGCAATAGTTATTTGCTGGGCACAGATCCTCATCCATCAATTCACTACTAACTTCTGTGGCTCCCAGAGGGACAGAAAGCCGCCTTTCCAGCCCCACCCCTAGCTTGGAGTCCAGCCGCTACGGGTCCACCTTCTCTGAGGGCTAATGGCCAGAGTCTGACAGCTGTTGTGTGTTCTGTGCACCCAAAAGTGGTTGCGGCAGTGACCTGCTTTTCAACCTCACGGCCAACACCAGTGGATGACTCTGACAGTTCAAGCCACCAAATATATTATTTTGGTAGGGGACAGAATATCTTCTACAAAACATTTATAAAGAACATTTCTGTTGCCCGGGATGGGAAATCTGGGTCCTTTCACACCAGAGAAAAAGATCAAACAAGTAGCACGCGGGGTGCACTGTGTAGTTGACCCCCGCGCTGTTGTTCCAATGCTGACCCTGCGCGCAACGTGCAGCCAGAGAAGCGACCCGGCGCTGCGTCCTTCGGCTCTTAAGCTACAGACCGGGAAGCACGTAGAGCCAGAAGTAGAAGCGGCCCGGTGTCCCGGGACGGGCCAGGAAAACCCGACGGCGCCTCTGGCGTCAGTGTCAGCTCGGCCTGCAGGTCCGGGAAGGAGCGACCGCGGGTCGGGCAGAGCACACGACAGAGCTCCGGGCTGGGGCGGCGATTGCGGCTGGGTCCATCCCCGCACGAGCTCCCGCCCCCCTCGCTGACGTCGCAGGTGCTGGATGCGTGGCGGGAGACCTGGAGGCGGCGAGGAGAGGAACGTAACGGGCTGCAGGCCCAGGAGATTGTCCCGCTCCTCTGAGCTCAGGGGAAGCGGCAGTCATGGGAGCACCACGGGCGGTAGAGCGGGTCCTCGGCCCGGCAGAGGGCTTCTCACCGGCCGAGATGAGCCCCCCGTGGACGGAACCGCACCTGCTTCCCTCCCTAGGCGCACATCCCAGCCCGCTGTCTCTCCCGTCGCCGAGGGAACTTGGGGTCGGAGGACGGAGAGAAGGGGCGCGATCCCAGCATATCCTCTGGCACCCGGAGGCTGCCTTGTCCTCCGCAGACAGGGGCCTGTCCCTGAGCTTGGCGGCGGGGCCCAGAGCCTCAGACGCGCCGGTGCCCTGGCCCTTCCCCAAGCAGAGGACCCGGTGCTCATTTTGAAATGTATAGTCATTCCAAATTACTCTGTTGTGTAACAAGAAGTAACATAGTGTTGTAGATCAGTTATATTTCAACAGCCAACCAACAAGCAAACAAACTCATCCAATAACATCCAATTTGTGGTCCACAGAGGCAGGGCGTGGGAAAGGGTGGGACTGGATGAAGGTGGCCCAAACTGCAAGCGTCCAGCCGAAAGAGAGATGAAGTACCAGGGATGCAATATAGCACATGATAAAGATAATAAATACTTCTGTCTCCTACACATAAAACTGGTTAAGAGAATAAATTATAACTGTTCCCATCACAAGAAAAACACATTTTTCTATTTCGCTAATTTTGTATCTATATGAGATGATGAATGTTCACTAAATTTAGTGTGATAATCATTTCGTAACATATGTAAGTCAAATCATTATACACTGTAAAGTTGCTCTGTGCTCTATGTCAGTAATATCTCAGTAAAACTGGAAGAAGATAAATGAATAAATAAAATGATGCCGCATTGAATCTCGATTAAAATGGATGCTAAATGGAATTTTAGTGGGCATGTGTAGCAGTTTTTGTATTCTAATAAATACCATTATTGATTTTCAAAAGTGTATTTTGTAATTGAACAGTTAATTTAAAATACTTATTTCATAATATTTTGAACAATTATCTTGGCTGTTAGAAATGGAAATCTACCTTTAATCTTCCCAAATCTTGCAGAATAGCTTTTCAAATGTTCAGAATTTTGTAAAATATTTTTTTAAAGCCCAGTCTTTTTGACAATGTTTGGCCTTCCAAAGTTCTATCATGACACCGTTATAAATCTCAATTTTATTTTATAAAGTGGCAACTTTTCTTTGTGAATTAGGAGCAAACATTTTGTAGTTACACAATTTGTAAACCCTTATGTATGTTTGATTTTCAATATCAGAAATTTTATATTGCAGTGTATTTGAATTGACTGCGTTAGAATGTAGAGTTCTACGAAGATAGGAACATTGTATTATTTACAATTTAGTCCTCATAACAAGCCAAGTTCTGAAATCCTGGAAGCTTTCAGTAAATATTTGTTAATAATTGAAAATTTGATAAATTAATGACTAAGGTATCTTGGATGCTCTCTCTCCTGATGACACATTTATACCATTGATTCCAGACTCACATTTTCTCTTTAGGTTCAAATGGATGCTATATGCTCTCTCCCTTGCTTGCACGTTTGTGTGTGTGCGTGTGCATGTACACAGACAGGAGCACAGACACACAAATGTTGCAGGCAACATCCCATGCTTTATAGACCCCTACAATACCATGCTTTCACCCATTAGACATCCGTGGACTTTAGGGTTATAATGAATGTTTTTAGGCCAACAAAGTAAAAGCAATGTATCTGAAGAGGAGCCCGACTTTATCAGGAAGCCCCTACCCTCTCCAAATCTGAAAATGGAACTCTCCATGTCTGCAATGATTTATCTTATTTTATCTTACCTTATTTTATTTATTGGGGGTATAGTTGCTTTACAATATTGTGTTTCTGGAATGATCTTCCACCTTCTTGATTCTGACATATCTATCTGTTCTAGGTGGGGGAAAAACATTTTGGATAAAAAATTCTGTTGCAGGAATAAATCCCTGCCTGACTGAATTCTTGGAATTTTCATGGCCGGGTCCACAAATTCTCTAGGACTAGGACTCTTGTGAAAAATTTAGTGTATTTGTAATTCAATTTTAAGTCATAAGAGGCACATTAATAGAAAAAATAAATGGAATAGAATAATTGAGGCACCAGATTTTACAGTGTTTTGAGACAGAGGCCTTCACCTTGTGAGTTCATCAGTGTGAATAAAAGTTAAGATTCTGCTGAAGTCTGTCCCACATTTATCACATTAAGCGTTCTCTCCAGTGTGAGTTTTTGGTGTATTTAAATATGAGGCTCCAGCTAAACTATCCGCCACGTTTATAACATATATAGGGGTTCACTACAGGGTGAGTTTTCTCATGTCATCTAAGGTTACAGCTTTGTCTACAAGCCTTCCCACATTGATGAGACCTGCATGGTTTCACTCCAGTATAAATTATCTTATGTTAGTTCAATGATGAATAAAGGCTGAAGGCGCTTCCAAATTGATTGCAAGCATAGGGTTTCTGTCCTGTGAGAGGTCACTCATATGGCGTGATAGTTGAGTTCTTTGTGAAATCTCCTCATATTTGTTACATTCAGTGGGCTCTTCTCCAGTGTGAAGTCTCTGCTATTGATAAGGAAAGGAAAGACTGTTAAAAGTTTGCTCACATAAAATGCATTTCTTTAGTTCTCTACACATGAATTCTAGGCTGCTCCCTCAGTGATGGTCTCCACTAACTACCCACCCCACCATGTTACTTATATTCACATAGAGTCTCACTTTGCTGAATTCACATAGATTTTTCTATTTTGTAGCCTCTCACTGCCATCGTTTTCTGATTAAGTTTTCAGTCTTCTTTATTTTTCAAACACTATATACACGAGCTACATTTAAGAAACTGCCCTTTTGAAACTCAAGGTACAGTTTTTTTGGGGGGGGGAAATGGTTCCAAATGCAAACTATTCAAAAGCCTCTGCTGGGCCAGCGTTAAAGTCCACTTTCAGTCAGATGGTTGGGCTGAATTCCTCTTACCCTTATATCATGTCTCTAATGTGGACAGTGGGGTTTATCCCCATAAACTTACTATTGGCCTTCAGATAAATGGCTTCTTCCTGAAGCTACTGTCTGTGAACATTTTTAAAATGTTGATCTTTAACACAGAGAAAAAGTATGAAATGGAGCAATATATAAGAAATTGGAAACATATTATAGGATATTGACAATTAGAATATATCTTGAAGGGTAAAACAAATGAAAAATAAAATGGGTGGGATGTTGGCGAGATAAAGATGAGGAAAAACACCAAAAGGGAGGGACTGAAACAATGGGTGCTGCGTTGACGTTTAGCACCAGTAGCCACAGAGCCATCCTTTCCTCTAAGGCCAAGGAATATGCAGAAGGTTAGATTAATAAGATTGATACGTTCACAGAATTGTGACACCATCGGAGGGAGTTTTCCACATTGACTTCAACAAGATTCCAGAGACATTTCACTCAAAGAAACCTGCAATTGACATTACCCCAGTTCTGGATGAAGTTCACAGTCACATGTCTTGAAAATCACTGATTCCTAAAAACATGCAGGACATTCTGGTTCAGGCTGCCCACTTTCCCCAAATGTTCAGAGGTGATGGTCGAGGGTGACAGTACTGAGAAAAGGCAGCTGTGTGTATCAAAAGCTCAAACCTGTTTGACATCAAATCCAATGTTCTTCTGGGCTGACTTGGCATATGCCTTTCAGGTGCATCACAGAGATGGGCACACTCTGAATACAGAGTGACTTTCATGGTAAAGGAGCATCACATGAGGGGTGGTATGAAATAACCTGCACAGTCCACAAAAGAATGTTAATTGTGAGCTGACTGGCAATTAAAAAATGTGTACTTGGGAATTCATAAATATCCCTGCTCCCCACTACTTTCAGTTAAATCTACAGACTTAGCACAAGACAGGCAATTTACATGTTCCGCCACTTATCAGCAGTGACTACAGGCAAAGTATTCCCCAATACAAACCTCACTGTTCTCATGTGGAAAATACCTTAATAACCTCTCAAGAGAGTTGAGTGATTAAATGAGCTGACATGACATGTTTGAACATAACAAAACCCAATAAATAAAAGCTACAGGTGAATGAGTCATTAAAAAGTCAGAGAGCCTTGATGCAATGTCCACAATTTTGTGTGAGTGAACAGACTGTATATACAACTTGGGGTCCGCAGTTGCTGCCTACCTAACCTCGACACAGACCATGCATTCATCACCAGATATGAGGACAGACGGGCTCAACTTTACAAGCCAGCGGTCCCGGGGTTGCCAAACTGTAAGATGATCCCCAACTGACCTTTCCTGTGGGTTGAGGTCCCTCTTTCCCTCCTCGTTTCCTGGGACCTCATCGCTTTGACTATCATTGTCTCTCCTGTAGATTCCTCCTGTCTTCCCTGCTCAGAGACTAATCGGAGACTCTCGATGGTCCAGGGCTCTCCAGGGCTTCACATATGGCCACAGTTTTCTAAGTGTTCCTCTACCTACTATATCCTACTCAATGCACCAATTAAGGAAAAAATGATTTCTGTAAAGTGCTTCCAGTTTCTGAACAAAGGTTCCTAAACAGGGGGAAAATGGCTGGTTTGGAACAAGAATGAAAGGGCATATTTTGTTGTGACTTTTTAGAGTTTTCAAAATACTCAATTGTATTCTCAGAAAACAGATTAAAAATTGGAAAAACAAAGAAAAAAAGCAAACTTGGCTCCACTGTCCTCTCTGGGCCAGTCCTGCTGAAGGGCTTCTTCTCTTTCTCCTGCCCCCTCAGCCCAGAACAGCCCTCTAGCTACCATCTCTGACCCTGGATGTATAGATCTCACCTGTGCACACACCTCCTCCCCTTCCAGACCTTGAACTTCTGCTCTTGCTCATCCTTCCACTTGTGTCCATCACATGACAGAGATCACTGCATCGCAGACTCGCTTATGGAGTGAGTCACACCCCCGTCAAACCCATGGCTGAGCAGAGAGAAATACAACCTCTCATGTGCTCACTTTACCATCACAGCCTTCATGGAGTCTGGAGCACGTCGGTGTAAATGTTGGAAAGGAGATGGTTGCTGTATTAGCCCTTGCCCTACTCCACGATACTCACAGAGATGCCAGATGACAGGACTAGTGCTCAGAGCCTTGACTCGCACCAGGATACACTTAGAGCACTCACTCCAAGTGGTGACACCTTTCTATCCACCAGAAAGAGAGTTACCAAAGCAGGAGAAAGAGCAAGTCCCCACTCACCTGGAGACACATTGCCAAGAACTCAGCTGCTAGTATTCTCTCTCAGAGACACTGTTTACTCTAAGCAGGAAAATCCAAGGAAAGAGAAGAAAGCCATGAGACTTGAATCCTATCTAGAGTTTTCAGACCTAAGACTCATGAACCCATAAATCTTTACCTGAGAGTGAACAACCACCCCACCTACAAATGTGAACTGGCCTATGAGAAAAGAGGAGTAATCTTGTTTCCCACGGTCAAACTAAGAAGGCTTTGGCTACTGCTTCTCATAAGGGAAATATTAGTATCCCAAATTTATTTATTAGGAAATAAAAATCAAAGAGTTTTTAAAGGTAATTAACCCATGATATTCCAAGTTATTAGTCAGTTTCCTCCCTCGCCCCAAATGTTAGGAGAACCTCCAGTGCACTGACCCCACTCTCCTAACATGTGTGCCAACCGTCTTCATTTTTATTCCAAATTAATCAAATCAAGTAATTTCAACATATAGTTATGAAGACCAACAATTTCCATATTCCTCTTTCCATATTCCTTCCAAATTCATCACATTTGCTGGTCAAGATTCCAATCTTGGAGGGCTCCAAGTACCTGCTTCTTCCATGACTGAATCTAACTAGGATATTAAATCTGGTAGGGTTCACAAATCTCCCAACATCTTTCAAATATCGCTGGCCATTGTACTATATCTAGATGATTAAGTCTTATTCTATGCCTCACAAATATTTCAGACATTCTCCATATCTTTTGACTTTTAATCGTTCTCAGTACTTTTGCCACTTTCCACAAAAGGGACCACCTTCTACTAGACACATTAATCAGATAATTTGAGGAAATTCTTCAGCTCACTGTCACAAAATCTACAAATATTCCTCACGGTTTATTCCCAAGCCCATAGTAAAAATTGAAGAATCATCTCTTCCTTGGCCAAGCTCAATTTCTCCAATTGTATTTTTTTCTCTCCTGCCTCCCTGGAAACTTCATGTAATTGATTATAATTTAATTATTATTTACCTTGGTATTAAAATACAAATGCTATAAAACCCTAAAAATATCTTCCTTGAATGTTTGATATCATCAAACAACACCAGTCCTTATATAAAGCCACACAAAACCCACAGCCTGATGGGCTGTTTGTAGGTTAAACATATTTATATAAAGACTAATCCTCCAGCTGCAATTCTCTTCCCAGAACTGGCCACAATTCACAAAACAGTGAGACCTCCGGCCAAGGCATCAAGACTGCTTTTGGAGGTTTTTAGAATATTAGCAAATTAAAGGAATCTCTTATACTTTCCTTACATGTATCTAAGTGGTTAACGTGTCGAGAAGGAAAAGTTTGTGTTAGGGAAGTTGTTCCTTGATTAGATTTATCCTGATTGGCGTCCAGATTAAAGGAGTTCTTTATGATTATAAAATATATGAGGTTATCAGATCTATTAACAGGAGCCCACAGACAATTCTATGCCTGATTCTATAGAAAGAGACTAAAACTTTGAACTCAGGAGTGTGGTTGTTGCATACTTAAGTAAAGACACAAACACAGTTTTCCCACACCTTTTGTTTCTGGTGATTACTAAATAAAATTTTCCCCAGGAGGAATCAAAGTCATTTATTATTCAAAGAATTATTAATTTAAAGATAGTTATTTAATTTGATTAAAGAACATTGGTCACAGGCCATCTGAGAGTAGATTAGGTTACTGTGTACATGGAATTTCTGTGCATTTACAATCCTTATGTAATAGTCAAGAGAAACTTGCTTTATGACTCTACGGTTTACTTTTCTGCAATTGGTGCAGAGAGGAAAACAGGAAAAAAAGAAAAGAAAAAATAAAGATGAGTAGAGATATCGCGAAATATTACGTGTGTTGCCTGTACGTTCTATTCAAGACAACAGAGAGAGGAGAGTTACTTAGCTAGTAATTTAAAGAAGGAATCTCTGAGGCACTGACATTTAACCTGAAAGTGAAGCAGTATAAGTGTAGCTGGAACTATATATGTGTATATCAGGGAGGAGATGAACAGAGACGAGAGCGCTCATTGTAGAGATAAAATCGATGCTTGGTTCTGTTTGTGTGGTTCTGGGACGTTGTGTCAATGACTGAGCCCCAAATAATTAGTGGAGCCGCTATCTGAAACTGCAGAAGAGAGGAGTAATAGTTTCTATTTGGGGAGGAAGTTCCTGGCTTCTGTCTGATATACATTTCATTGTAGGTGTCTGCTTCCCATGCAATTATGGATGAGAGCTCATAAATGAAATCTAGCATTCGTTTTTACGCATTATTATCATAGTGGTAACAGCCATAGACTGAATAATTATAACAGTTTTCGAAGATGGTGTATATAGTAAAAAGAGAGAAGAGGGCTACAATGGAGTCTTGAGATGTTGAAATAGTATTGTTTGAGGAGAACAGTGCACAGTACACTGGCAGGAACTGACTAGTTTCAAGGCAGTGGGGAGTTTGTGATGTCAGAGGACCTTGGAAATATAAATTTCCTGACGGAGGTCATAGTCCAATTCTGCTTGGGTTCAAGTAAAATACTGAGAAACATTCATTGGATTTAATCACGGAGAGATAACTATAATGTTATAAAGGTTTATGTATACGCAAGTCAACAGTAACAGGGAGATCAACCCTAGTAAATCAAACTGTGGGAGGGGCGCCCAGAGATTGTCACTAATCCTGTACTGCTCTTTCAGTTTACTTTGGAAAGAGGAAATTCATTGGGCAGGAAGTAGAGATAAATTGGTTCAGAGATTTTGTTTCAAGAATGAAGAAACTGAGGGGCTTCCCTGGTGGCTCAGTGGTTGAGAGTCCGCCTGCTGATGCAGGGGACACAGGTTCGTGCCCCGGTCCGGGAAGATCCCACATCCAGCGGAGCAGCTGGGCCCGTGAGCCATGGCCGCTGAACCTGCGCATCCGGAGCCTGTGCTCCGCAACGGGAGAGGCCACAGCAGTTAGAGGCCCGCGTACCGCAAAAAAAAAAAAAAAAAAAAAGAATGAAGAAACTGAAAAAGATGAAAGGGAATGGACTGGGAAGAGATGGGTGTTAGCTGGTAGAAGAGCTTCAGTTTACAATTAATAATAAAACAACCTCCAGAGAGCAGGAGGGAAGGGGATACATTTGAGAAAAATGGGCTTATCCAGGAGTAGAAATGACTTTCAGTTTAAACAGGAGCGGCATCGCCAATGGGTGAAGATTCAGGAATAGGTGTTGACTTCATGACAGTGAGCTGACACATTTCTTCGATATTCTACTTCATCTGCATGGTAGGAGGTGAGCACACTGTTGAAAGTGAGGGAAGGTGAGAATTTCAGGGATTCAAAAAAACAAGGGGAACATTCGAAGTGCGTGCAAAGCATGGGAGAATGGTTTATGATCACGTCCTGGTAGGATGCAGATATTTATAAAACTCATTGGGAGATACGTATGATAGATGCAGCCATAGGAAGCGGAGTCTTTTTGTCATCTCTGATTGGGGTCTTGATCATCAGCTGTGCTGAGAGGTCAGAGGGACCTGAGAATTGTTCCATAAAACTCAGGAGACATGGGAATGATCGGGAGGCTGGGTCAATGCACTGGAGGATTCCTGTGTTGGGAGAACCTAAGCACGGTAGTCATTGTGTGAACAGACTGGAGGGGAAGTGTTATGATAACAGGGAGGATTCCAACCACTGATTTGATAGGTGACATATCCAGGTGAAACTTGAATCTGGGATCCACACCTCAACACCAGCATATTTAGGAATTTGAGATTCAGAAACAGCCTGAGCTACGTTTGAATTCTAGCTTTGTCATTTTCTAGCTGCATGATCTTCTCACATAAGCAAAATTTCAGAACCTAGCTTATGTTACTTGTTAAAAGGTAACTAATCTATAAGTAACAGGGTTGTACTAAAGATAAATGAGCAAACGTAGGTAAATCTCAATCACAGGGTCTCAAAAGGAATGTTTTCTCTTTTCAGGATCTCAGGATCAAAGGGTTGTGATCCACCCCTCTTCCTGACACATTATCAGTATTTGTCTATGCAGTAGTTAATGATTAACATTGACTTAGGTAGCACTTGACAGTTGACACATACTTTCCTATAGAAAAATTATGAAGTGAAGAATGTTTCTCCCCATGACATTTAGTAGGACAGAACTCCACCTACTCTTTCACTAATGTATCTGAAGGTGTCGACTAAATTTCACCCCAAATTAAACTTCACTCTATATTTGATGAGCGTGTCTGCCCTGTGTGGATTGTGGTACCCAACAGTGGGCTTATGATGTACGTACTCCTGCTGCTTTCCTGTGCAAGGGGTTTTTAGCCCTGATTTGTGTGACAAGACCTTCCAACAAGACATGAGTCCCTGGATTGTTTTCCCCACTATGAAGTAGATCCAAAGTGGCCTGGCCACATGGTCCAAGGCCATGTAAGGCAGCAATAGTGTTGAGGCTCTCATGTTGCCTGATTCCCAAATGGGGAGGAACCAAGGTGACTAAGGGCAAGGGCATCCGGGATGTGGGGAGAGGGCACAGCAGGGAGGGTGGGGCCTCTGAAGCACTGGGGCGGGTGTTGGAGAAAAAATCCTGGTGCGTTTGATCAAGAATTATTTCATGAAACTTTTGAGAGTGGTGTTCTTTCTGTGGAGTCAACATTCCCCAACTGATCATTTTGCGGGTTTCCTGCAGTTTGGTGTAACTCCTAGGAACTGAACATTAATGAAATAACTCTGAAAAAGTAGCTCTAATAAAAGTACAACACCCAAGAATTTTCATGTTTTATGTGTAAATGAAAATATTACTGTCTTGATTATGTGCAGTAGCCTACACTGCCTTATTGTTGACCCTGGAGAGAGGGAGGTTCACCATATCTACACATGCCTGGGGGTTAGGTGGTAGAGCTCATTCCCAGGTGAGTGGCTGGGGATTCATGCCTGGAATGCCTAACAATGCTTTAAATGCCTGGATTCTCTTGGTTGCTTTCCCTTTCCTCATCTTTACCTGCTCAGTTTTTCATCTGACCCTGCATAAGTATGCAGAGGCGGACAAGTGTTGGCTGAGTTCCTTACAATGAAACAACATGTGAGAAGAGACTTATTTTTATTCTTGAATTGGTCCCTCTTTTGCCAAATGGTCAGGTTTCTCCTTTTGGCCTGGATCTTCTAAGTGCACCCATGAAATACTAATGCCAGTTATGTTCACCACCCTGTTAGGGAGACTGATGTGGAAATAATCTCCTTCCGTCATTCACACCCACTTGTTCCAGACTCCATTAAGGCTGTGACTTCACAGAACACATGGGAGAGATTTTCACTAAAAACAATAAATACAGCCCTTAGCCTCAGTAAAGAAAAATTCCCTAATTACCATGTGAATGACAACAGCCTTAGGTGTGTGGTGAACACAGGTGATAGTAATGAGAGAAACAAGTTTGCAGACCCAGGGTGGGGGTGGGGGAGTGGGGGGTGGAGCAGATATGAAAGGTGCTGGGGTGGAGGTGGATGCTGGACAATAAAGAGTAATGAGGAATTGTTTACTATTTCTAATTTTTTAAATATTAAGCTTTTTATAGACTATATTTGAACATTTTTAAGTCTACGAAAGAAGATAAATAAAATTTCCTTCCTTCACAGTAACTCAATTATCCTATGTGTACTTTTCTTTTGAAAGAGTTTCCTATTTATTTATTTATTATTTATTTTTGGCTGTGTTGGATCTTTGTTGCTGAGCACGGGCTTTCTCTACTTGCAGTGAGTGGGGGCTACTCTTCTTTGAGGGGCACGGATTCCTCATTGCCGTGTCTTCTCTTATTGCTGAGCACGGGCTCCAGGCGCGCATGCTCAGTAGTTGTGGCTCACGGGCTTGGCCATTCCGCGGCACGTGGGATCCTCCCAGACCAGAGATCAAACCCATGTTTCCTGCATTGGCAGGTGGACTCTCAACCACTGTGCCACCAGGGAGGTCACTCCCTATGTGTTCTTCACCTTTGCTCAAACTTGAAAATTGAATGTAACATATGCAGATTATTTTCTTAATTGTAAGTGTGTATTGAGGAGAAAGTGTATGATAGACAGAATGAAATGTAGGGCACTGGACAGGAAATGACACATTAGGGAGCTCGAAGCCCTCACTCCCCGCCAGTGACATCAATACAAAAACCAGGGTTTGTCAGCACAGGGGACCCAAGAAGTGGCAACAATGATTTCTTTTCTGCTCCCACCACTCTCTGACCTGGCAGGAGTACAGATTACCTGCCGATATGTGTGTGTGCGTGTGCGTTTCTTTTTTCTTGGTGCCACAGCTGGACTTGCTGATTGAGCCTGCGTGTTTTAAGAAAGCAATGGCCATGTTGCGCTAACAATACAGTGGACCCTCCGTCGCTCTTGTGTCTTTGGGAGTTGAGTGCACACAAAATTTGTATGATGGATCCAGGCGCGAACTTCCAGTTGTCCTCTTGGCTCATACCTGCTATGTCAGGGGAATGTTCTTCCCTTGGGAAATCAGCTCAAAGCTTTTGGACAGAAAGGCTGCACAGGTGTAGGTTGGGACCAGCAACCCTTGGCATGGACGACTGGGCAAACCAAGTGAATTACTAAGAGTTCCTGATATGAGGAAATAGGATGAGGACATAGGGAGGCCAGGCCTGCAGAGTGAAAGTTCTTCTTGCCTGTAGGTAGCTCTGGGTGTGGGTGGAGGAGAGACATTGAGGGGCTGAGATGCCAGCTGCCTGTCCCAGGACTGCAGAAGGAGGGGGCAGAAAAGCAGGAAGTGTGGCTCATGTTTGTTTCTGACACACTCATCGTTCTGGTTCTTGACTCCAGGCTGTAAGGAGGAATTTACTCTTGTTTTGCAAAGTTGCTTTACCTATTCCAATCCTCTACTTTTCCATTTACTCTTTTCAAAAGATATATATAAACTCGCTATTTTCATTAAACAGCTTGTCATCAACATTTTTTCCAAGTCAATACCTATACATCTAGCTCATTTTAAAAAAAAATCAATAAACCAAAGCACAAAGTGATAGTACTGTATTGTCTGAATGTACTTGAAATTTACTTACCTGGTCCCTCTCATTGGCTGTTTTCTAAATGTTCTGTTCTTAAGTAATACTGATATCAATATTCTTAGTACACATGTATTTGCACAAATGTTCCCACCTACCCACTTCTTGTCATTTGACTTTGCTTGTGGAATATGTAAAGATCAATTAGGTGGTCAAGTTATCAATCGTTTCCTTTATGGTTTCTGGGCCCTGGTTTTTATGTTTTAGTAACATCTCCACTCTGCAATTACAGAATAAAATGTCGTCCGTGTTTTCTATTGGTACGTTCATGGTTTCAGCTTACAGTTCACGCAGTCCATCCCCCTGCAGAATTTTCCTTGTTTATAGCGGCCGGCGGCCCAGGAATAGCGTGAAGAGCGCGTCTCCTTCGCGGCAGCCTCCCGGCACCATCCTCCCAGCTCCTCGTCCCCCGTCTGCTGCCGGGGTCGCGCCGTGTCGTGCCGAGCCGGGCGCTAGCTCCGAGGCGGACTCCCCGAGACGAGCTCGGGCGTTTGGGCGGCCGGCACTGCACCCTCGCCGTTCGGCGATCGGGATCCGGCCCGGGGACGTTCGAGCCGGTGGTCGGGCGCCACCTGGCGGCCGCTTTTATATCGTCCCTTGTCTCCGGAGCTTCGGCGATCTTCGCGAGGGCTGACATTCGGACGCCGGGCGCGAGGCAGCGTTCCGGGAGCCCGGCTATGCGTGTGGCGACTGTCCCGGTGGTCCCGGGGCATGGGCTCCTCCTGCGTTCGCTGGAGATTGGGTGTGTAGGTCTATGAGGGTGTGATCGTTGTCTCGCTCCCTAATGGGTTGTGAGGGTTGCCTAGCTTGGTCGACCAGCAACCGCCCGTGCCCCTCCAGCCACGAGAATTAAGCGGACTCGACTCTACCTGGGCCGCCCGCCGCGTTGTGTAGGGAGAGGTCTTGCGAGCCCTCCGGAGCGCCTGAGTCTTGATGGTCCGTCCTTCTGAGTCACTTTAGGTGCGTTCATTTTCTACCACTTCGGTCCACCAGCGTCCCACTCCGGCCGTGGGGAACGCACCGGGCACGTGCGCTGAGGCTGCTGGAGGGCCCGATGAGCATGTTGGATGGCGCGCTTGGGTCCCGGTCTCCGGCGCATGGGCGCTTGCTGCTCTCGCGGGATTTGGACGGGCAGACATTCGTAGTGTGAGGACGGCGCTGTGCTCCCTAGAAGTACTTGAGTGGTGGGTCTGGGCGGTTCGACCGGCACTCCCTTGTGTCCCTTGCGCGTGAAACGCCCACATTGAAGCACGTGTTCCAGAGTGGGTATCCATCCCCGGAGTCGTCCGTGTGGCCCGGTGGTCGTACTTCCGCTTTCAAAGTGTCGCCTGAGAGTGGTTCTAAGTCTCCTACGGACGTGGACGCTGCCAAGTTTCCCCCGGCCTTCTCTCTTGATCCCGTTCGCCCTTTTTCCCAAATATGTTTTTCTCCGCAGTGTGTAGGGCCCGAATGGCGTAAGGAGGAGGCACTGGAAGTGCGACCTCGGCCTTCACGTCCTCCTTCACACGGGCCCGCCACGCCCCGTCCAATAGGACGCCCGGTGCTGCTCCTTGGCCGCCTTGGAAAAACGGTGCGTCCCGGTGCCGTCGCCGTGGTGGAGCTCCTCCCCTGCGGCCACTTTCTCCGAAAACCGCAAGAAGCGGTCATGGGGCTCCGCAGACGGTATTCCCCTGCAAGCCGAGCTGCGTCTACGGGGGAGCGCCCGGCGTCCCCACTTCTGTTGGCCTCGTCGGCGAAGCGCTTGTGTGCATCAGGTCCTCTCACCACAGGTGAAAGCAAGGACAGTCGCGGCGAGAGGGGCGGGCGCTCCAGGCGCAGCCACGGTTCCGCCTGTGGCTTCGTGGTTGGAGAAGCCTAACAAATGGGGAAATGGGAAGGTGCCTGGGGCGTCTGGTGATGGTCGTGAGGAGGCATGAGGCGATGCGCGGTCCTGCGTGGGCGCGGTTGTCAGAGGCTCCTCGTGAGAATCTCGTACCGGAATTGCCTCTGAACGCGCGTGTGGACGAGGAGACAACCCGGAGAGAGAAATGGGACCTGTGGTGGGCCAGAGGGGATGAGTTCGGACGGGTGGAGGCGCATCTTCTCTTCCGTGCCATCCAGATCTATCCCGGTGGTTTTTCCTCCATTTGGTTGTTACCTGGCGTCTACTGCTGCAAGGAAAACTAGATGACCATACAGCATTGTCGTGGCAAGAAACAATTTCAGTGACTTGAGAATTTGTTTTGAGATCCACTAGTGTAGACACTGGTGAAGTGAGAAATTCTGAGATCTACAGAACTGAAAATTACTATTGTTACTCAACAGCATTGTAATTACCATTGTTTGTAATTAGTGATAAAAGAGTAAAGTTGAGTCACACAGAAGCTGACTAATTGGGGATGATCAAAGAGGGGTTTTCAGTATTTCTAAATCCTGCTAAATGGGCAGAGAGCAAGGTGGAGACAGCAGGTATGTGCCAGCTAAGGCTGTGCCAGGTAAGGTTGTAACGTGTGTGAGAATAAAGAGAGGTGCTGAGCAGATTATGGAGGGTTTCTGAATGGTACAAGAGGCTGGAAAGCATTCTTAAAGATATGTGGGGGGATAGATCTGATAAGTTGCAGTTTACAGAAAGAGGAAGGCTCATTGCTAGTCTCCACAGAAGGATTCAGCAACAGAGTATCTTATCAAATGCTCTGTTAAAAACAATGCAGTTTATAAATCCTTTAGAAACATACCTTACACATTTGCTAGCAGCAGAATTATGCATTGCTGCATTGTTTGTAATATAAACAGATTATTGAATATCAGCGTGCATCCCAACGTGGATTGGCAAAGTGCATTATAGTACGTCATCCATTCAGTGCACTGTCGTGCAGGAAACGATGTCTTGATAGAGGATAATTTGCAAGATACTGTCAAATGAATAAAAGCAAGCTATAACAACACCGTGCCTAGTGTTCTACTATTTGTGTTTTTAATTAGGGTGCCAAGGAGAAATGTATATTCATATTTGCTTGTATGCACATAAAGACACTCTGGAAGTTTGCAGTGGGAAATCAGATGCATGGCTACCTGTGGAGGGCAGGGGCTCCTGGGCAAAGAGGGGGAGGCGGTGCAGGGCACAATGTAATGCAATTTTCAGGACCTTCAACCATGTTACATGTATTACAACCTCTCTAGAAATCCAAGAAATTGAATTTTTTAAACCTCCAAGGATTAAAATGCATTTACTATTTCTACCAACTGAGTACATGTCAAGTTTGTTTCACCATGGAGCTATGCCTTCTCTAAAGTGTCTACTCAAGCCTTCCATGGTGATTTTGACTATTTTCCCTTACTTTGGAAGCAAAGAAAACCAGGGGAATCAACGGATGTGTAGTTCATCAGCCCGTGCAGTGGCTCCCCTGCGTTTTTCTTTCAAATAGTTTATACACTGTGTTTTTTGGTGCTATTTTCATAAGTTTTATTTGCAAGATAGAGGAGAAATAAAGCTGTATTAGGGTTTTCCTAGGGTTGCCAGAACAAGATAGTGCAGACTGGGAGGCTTAATTTTCTCACAGCTCTGGAGGCTTTGAGTTCAAGATCAAGGTGTCTACAGGTTCAGTTTCTTCTGAGGCCTCTCTCCCTTGCTAGCAGGTGGCTGCATTCTTGCTGCATCCTCAGATGGACTTAACTCTATGAGCTGAGTGTGCATGGCTGTGTCTTAATCTTCTCATAGGGGCACAGCTCTGGGTTAGGGCTCACCCTTGTGACCCATTTTAACTTCATCATCTCTCCTAAGGCCCTATTCCCAAATGCAGTCACATTCTGAGATACAAGAGTCTGGACTTCAACATGTGAACTTATAGGGTTTCAGTTCAGACCTTAAGGGAAGCTGCTCCCCGTTGAAGCAGAAATCTCAGAGGAGAGAGGAGTCTTCCCACATGGCCTAGAACTTCTTGACACAGCCAAGTCATGACCCATAAGCCTGATTCCGTGGTTTTGCATGTCTCTATGACAGAGAGTGGAGGTCAGGGAATGAATAAGGAATTATGTCCTCAGTACATTGTCACTAAATATTTCTGCCTTTTGGAGGCCAGATGTTCACAAAAGTAAAGAAGTTATGTTCTGCTCAGCAAGTTTTGGCCTTGGAAGTACACAACACACTGAGGAATCAGCCTAAGTGTCTCCCATATCCTGATCAGGCCACGGACACAGCAGGAGACAGCCATTAGAGGCCACAGCCTTGCTGGGAAGCAGGTGCATCACCAGTTTAGCTCAATCAGATCTGTGTTCTAGGTGCTGAGCTTGAGGAAGGTGTCATTCCTGGGACACTGTGGACACGATGCAGAAAAATTACCTTAAACCCTGAGTCATACTTAAATAGAAAAACTGTGAGATATTAATTCTTATTGCCTCCACTGAGCTATAAACTTGGTGAAGGTGGTTATGTTTTACGTTTCACCTCTTAGTCTCCAGAAAATTCCACATGCTGGAATCCTGGAGACTCTCAATAAATATTTGTTACTTTAATGAGTGGTGTGTGAGAGAGCTACCTGCTTTTTCTTGAAGACTCTTGTCCTATGATAATTTACAAAATCCAGAACACTTGGGAGATATGTTCTCCCTTAAGTATCTGATGGATACTGTGGACCCTCCACCTAGTAATGCACATGCACAGACACAAACACATTGCTGCAGTCGGCCTCAAGTGTTCTATTTCCCTCTTTTCAAGCTCATAGACCAACCCTTTAGCATTCTATATATATGGGCTTTATACTCGTTTTGTGTGTGTGGGTGTGTGCGTACATCAAGAAAGAAAAAGTTAATGGATTTGAAGGGAGAGAACACATCATGTAACTCCTGCCCTCTCTCAAGCCAATCGGACAGCAGATAAACTTAGGACATAGGCATTCTCCACGGGGACCATCTCTTTTCCCCAGGTCTTTATTTTTATTTTTAATATCTTTATTGGAGTATTATTGCTTTACACTGGTGTGTTAATTTCTGCTTTTATAACAAAGTGAATCAGCTCTATAGCCTGGTCCTTATTGATCAGCACGATTCTCATTGGAGGAAGAATGGAACTCGGGAGGGGGACCAAGTCCCTCTGACTTCCCTGGCTCAGGGTGCAGAGGGTGGGAGGGGTGCCCCAGCCCCTGCCCCTGCTCCCTGCCTCTGGTTACTCCCTGAAATGTAGGGGCCACATCCTCAGCTGCAGAAGCAGAAAAGCCACTCCTCTTTTTGCTTAGTGTTCTCATGCAATATCTCTTCCAATATTTTCACTTTCAGCATATGAATGTCCTTACTTCTGAGTGAGGCTCTTGTAGACAACATATAGTTGGACCCTTTTTATGTCTAGCTTGTCCATCTTTGTTTTTTTAATGTTATTAAATATTCACCTATATTTTAGTATGAAGCTTATAATTTTATTTCTTTATATTTAAATCTTTAAGACCTACATAATTTATCTTAGTATCCAAATTGGTTTAAAAACAGCCACCCCTTACTCTGTATATTAAATAATTCAACCATTTTACACTTAAAACGACATCCCTATCACATATTAAATTTTTGTTTTTCCTTTTCCTCCTATGTCATAAGAATGTCCAGAGGAACTGAATTTAGTTGACTTCTTTAACTGTATAGAATACCTAGTATTATATGAAAAGGCCATGGCGGGAGAGAAATATAATTCTACACACTAGTATGTATTCTAGACTGACTAGTCTCTTTCACTGACCATCAGACTATTTCTACTTGGCTTTGTATTTCCAGTGAAGTTACACTTTCATATCCGCATGGATACCATGGCTTAAAATGCTCTGTACATCCTCAATATACCTGTAAATTCATTTATCGATATCACTCAGTGCCTACTGTGTACCATGCACCAAGCTAAGGAGTGAACCAGACAAATACAACTCTTCCCACAATGGGGCATGAATATTATCTGGTAGAAGACAATCCTTAAATATTCACACCAGTAATCCATCACAGCTGTGTTTGGTGCTACAAAGTATACCCTTTGCAGCTGAGAAGTCTCGTTTCCAGATCTGTTCACTTCTGCATACTTTGAGTGCACAGCCGATTTCCAATTCCCAATGAAAAATACCAGAAGGAACTTGGAGAATTATCTTCAGCGTATTTACAAGATGTTATAAGCTAATGAGAGGAGTAGGAAAAAATAATTAAAACAAACCCCTAAAATATTAGGCAACAAAGTCTCATCAGCTCAATGCACTTGGAGACAGTCCTTTAAATTCTCAGGTCTATATCCTGAGCAAAGCCAGGCCCATGGCAGATGAGGTCCCAAACAAGTTAAATAAGATCAAGAATGTGGCAGAAAGGCAACTCCAATGCAGGATCATTTTGCCTTTTGAAAGGGAAAACCTGTTACTACCTCTTTATGTACTGTGCCCTATTTTCCTGGGGTGTTCCTATTCTCTACAATTAATAGGTTTCAAAACTGTGGGCAACTGGAAGGAATAATTTTATTAGCTGAAACAAACAAAAAATTCCTTTATGAGAAAAAGAAAAAAACCCAAAAAAACCACAAAATTTTCCAACCAGCAAATTTTACATCCATTGAGAGGCTACAGAGTCACTGACAGTGATTAAACCACAGAGCACCAGTTTTCCAGCTCAAACTGGAAAGGATTTGTTTTTTTTTAATTAAAGTAGATATGTCTGAGGGCATCTAAATATAATTCTTTTCTTTGTAAAAAAGTTTTTCCTCGGGGTGGGATAGGGAGGGTGGAAGGGAGACGCAAGAGGGAGGGGACATGGGCACACATGTATACATATAGCTGATTCACTCTGTTACAGACCAGAAACCAACACAACATTGTGAAGAAACTATACTCCAATAAAGATGTTAAAAAAAAAAAAAAGTTCTCCCTCAATGAACCCATTTTGATGGTAAAAAATAAATATGACTTTATAATAACCTAAAAAGAAACCCAACCTAAGTTTTTGTTTTGTTTTGTTTTTTCAGTACGCGGGCCTCTCACTGCTGTGGCCTCTCCCGTTGCGGAGCACAGGCTCCGGATGCGCAGGCTCAGCGGCCATGGCTCACGGGCCCAGCCGCTCCATGCATATGGGATCCTCCTGGACCGGAGCATGAACCCGTGTCCCCTGCATTGGCAGGCGGACTCTCAACCACTGCACCACCAGGGAAGCCCCAAGAGGCCAATTTAAAACAAAAACAAATGGGTAACTTGTATTTTTACTTTAAAATAAGTTTGAGATTTCTGAAGTCTATGCTGATGAAAGAGGATGCCAACAAATTCACTCATCACCATACATAAAGTTAAGCTTTCTAAACTAAACCTCTTTAGCATGAGATCAAAAACAGTCTGCTCTTAGAAGAGTCCCCAAATGCTATCTCTTCCAACTCTTTAAAAGCTAGCTTCTGTTTCTCCAAGAAGCAAAATACATTCATTTTTGCAAACAAACACCATAGGTATCCGAAATGCAAAATAACCAGCAAGCCACATTCTTTTCCACAGAATTAGCGGGAACTATCACCTGTTTCTCAGATTGTTTATGTCCCTGTTTTCTTTTATTCACTGGCAGGACGGTCCAGAACCTCTATTTTGCCTTTTCCATCTTCTGAATGAGGAAGCTTAATTGTATCGATGGTGACTTCACCTTCAGAAGAGGTGCTATCATCTTCATCCTCAAATTCTGAACTGTCCTCTGAACTGTCTTGTGAATTCTCTTGTGAACTGTCATCTTCTTTTGAATCAGACTGATTAATCTCAAACAAGGTCATATCCATTTGCATAACTTTTCCGAGAGTGTCAATATTTTCAATATTGAAATGACCAGGTGGTGCAGTTGATATTCCTTTCCTTAGCTTTTTGTTTGCCTGAGCCATCTGTGGGAGAAAGCTCTGTACCTGGTCCAATAGGGGACTCCTCTCTATCCGAACTGTTTGAAGAGTGGAATTCTTTCTGGAATTACGCTTGGAGTTGATGAGCAACCTGTCCCATATACCTCCGCGGCCGCCCCTGCCCTCCATCAGCAGCTCTCTAGACACCAAGACCCTGGAGCTGTCCCGGGAAAATGACGAACAGCTCGCATTGGGCTGGGATTTGCCGTGGGCCTCCCTGCTGCTCGCCTGTCTTCAGAGCAGCCCCTCCAGGACCAGATGCCAGAAAAAGGCTGGGGACATCTTTGTTTTTTAACTGATGAGTTTAAGACATATATATATATATATATATATATATAAAAATTACTGATATGGAATGACATTTAATTGCCAATTTGTTTTCTGTAATGTCATATAGCTTTTCTGTCCCACATTTTCTCACATACTGACGTCCTTTGTTCTTACTTTTTGTACTCATTTTCAAAATTAATTTCTTTGGCTGTGCCAGGTCTTAGTTGTGGCATGGGGGACCTTTGATCTTCTTTGCAGCATGCAAACTCTTAGTTGTGGCATGTGGGATCTAGTTCCCTGACCAGGGATTGAGCCCAGGCCCTCTGCATTGACAGCGCGGAGTCTTCGCCACTGGACCACCAGGGTAGTCCACTGACTTGACTTACTTTTAATTTCCTTCTGTGTATATTCTATAGATAATCAATTTGTGGATACCAAGGAGGTTACATATAAAATCCTATCAAACTAGCTTAAACTGATATCAACATAATTTTAATCACACGCAAAATCTCTATTACATCTCCAATTACATTACACATTAATTACATGTTATTAATGTCACAAGTCACATATGTATACATTGTTTTCTGTTAATGTAGATGTACGAATTCGTCATTTGGGGATGCTATAACAAAATGCCACAGCTTGGGTAGCTTATAAACAGAAGTTTATTTCTCACGGTTCTGGAGGCTGAAGTGTGAGATCAAGGTGGTTAGGTAAAGGTCTTTTTCTGAGTCATAGAGTTTTCATTATATCATCACCTGGAGGAAGGGGCTAGAGAGCTCTCTGAGGTCTCTTTTAAAAACACACAAGAGACTTCCCTGATAGGCCAGTGGTTAAGAATCCATCTTCCAATGCAGGGGACATGAGTTCGAACTTTGGTCAGAGAACTAAGATCACACATGCCAATGGGCAACTAAGCCCATGCACCACAACTATTGAGCCTGTATGCTGGCTCTACAGCCTGTCTGCCACAACTAGAGAGCTTGTGTGCTGCAACTACCAAGCTCCCATATCACAGCTAGATATGAAGCCTGTGCGTCACAACAAAGATCCCACATGCTGCAACTAAGAGCGAATGTAGCCAAATAAGTAAATAAATACATATTTTAAAATAAAAGCACACACATTATATTCACGGTGGCTCTGCCCTCATAACCTAAGCACCCCCCAAAGACCCTATATCTTAATACCAACACATTTGGAGGTTGTATTCTTAACATATGAATTTTGGGGGAAACAATCATGCAATAGCAATAAATTGATAATTATTTTAATATTTTGGTTTAAAAAATATCCTAGAATAATAAAAAGTATAGCCAAAAGTCAAAATTATAGTGTTTTCTCTATTTGTCCATTTATTTACCTTTATCAGAGACATATATATTTTCATATGGCCTCAAGTTACTGGTGTCCTTTCATTTGAACTTGAAGTACTCACTTTAGCATTTCTTGAAAGATCGGTATTATGGTACTGAACTCCTTCAGCTTTTGTCTGAGACTGTCTCTCATTTTCCTCATTTTTGAAGAATAATATTGTAAGATATAGAATTGTTGGCAGGTAGTTTCTGCCATGCTTTAAGCATATCATTTCACTCTCTTCTGGCCTGCAAAATTTCTGATGAGAAAGCAACTGATAATCTTACTGACAATCACAATTAAGTGGATCATAATAATTGTCACATATAACTTTGTTTATATATATTTCTTAATGCTAACCTATTTACAAAAGTACTTATTGTTACAAAATTTTGTATTTATCATTCTAAGATTACTTAACAAATCTATATTTTTATTCTACTTATTTATAAAATAAGAGGTTATTAGCCAAAATTATGAATTTATAGCTGAAATGTGTGGTAAAACATTCTTGATAAGCATTTTTCCATGTCTGAGAATTTTGATATGAACTCAGGTTTTCAGTTTGATTTTAGCATTGATAGATCCAGTGTGAGAATTCAATGTTGACTAAGGAATTAAAAATCCCTCAGGGCTCTCCTTCATTCATTACAGTAAAAGTGTGTTCTATGCTGTGAAAACTCATGTGTATGTAAGTCTATTCAATGATATTCTCCAGTTAAAATGATCTCCATGTCAGTTACATACACATAGTATGTAAATCTTCTGCAATGGACATCCCCCCTTTGTAGCATTTCTACTAGCTATCATCAAAATTCAGTCTAATTTAGTCCATAAAGTGAACACTTTATGCTGGTCTAGTGTTTACACTGCACTGTAACTGAGTTCTATGAGTCTGCTGAATTCCTAACTTACCTCATTCCCAGGTTTCACATGTGGATGACCAGGGTTCACACCTGAAGAAATTTACTATTTTCTTACAGCTACATTGTTCCACCAGGAAAATAACTTGCCTGGATATCATTTCTTGCTTTTCATGGTCACAGTTTTTGCTTGAAATAAGACAAAAATAATAATTAAATTAAATAAATTAATAAGAAACGACACATGTGACATTTGGGGATTAAATTGTTGAAAAGTACATTACATGGGGAAACAACATGAATTTGAGGAATACACCAGTGAATAGAAACATGGTTTAGAAAAATGTTAATAGATGTTCAGTGTTTAGGTAAAAGAAAAATAAAATAAATTCAGACGCTACAGGGAATATGAGAGGAAAAATTATTAAAGAGACCGTGGCAAAGACAAAAACATGAAATTTTAACTCCCACGTGGACAGGAATTTTGCTTCTCTGAGGTGAAAAGTACAGGGGGAAACGTGAAGAGAAATTGATGTGTGATGCATAATGACAGAATCTGGATAATTTGACTCAATGGCTTCACATACATTTCTAAAAATATCCTTTAGTCGAGCCAACCTCCAGTTGACATTCCAAGTGTGCTGCTCCCTCCCCACACAGAGCACATGTGTCTAGAGCTGACTTGGACCCCAGCCTGGGGAAACCCTCCTCTTCCCTCCACACCTACTCTTCTTGCTCCAACTGGGAAATTATATCTGTTTTGCAGAGCGGATGCCCTGGTACATGTGGGAAATGCTAGATGGATTTAAAGTTCTGTGCTGAGAACAGTGCATGCAATGCAAGCTCAGGACAACATGCCAAGGCTCAAGTGTGGGGGTATCAATGGCAGCCCAAGTTCGAGCACCCTGAAGGGGGGAAACACTGAAGGTTGTCACCCGACACTTCACTCAAAGACAGTAAAAGTCTCTGGTTGCTGCTGTTCTTGCCCAAGAAGAAAGACAGGCTGCAGGCTGCCTAGATGTCTCAGCCAGGAAGGAAGCAACGTTTTCATAATGTGGTTAACACTGTTTTCTAACAGAATCCAATAAACATAAAACCCATGAGATTATTACTTGGAGTTCATGTAGAAAGGGGGATACAAGCTGTTATGTGTTTTTTGCTGTGTTCAAACCTCATAGTAGTCCCCCGAGCAGAAGAATTACTTAGCAACATAAAGTCACTTGTCTGTTAGATAAAATAGCCCATATCTGTGTCCAGCATTATTCTGCGTGTTGGTGGCAGACTAGTAAGGAGTACGTGCGATTGTGGTAATGGAGACTGTATCTCCATGCAGGGACAAATGTGCTGTGATAAGTAAAGGAACACATTCGTTCCAGGTTGCTCTAAGTGCTACAGAAGCATGAGTCAGGGGCAAGAGTGCAGCAGCATATGTGGAAGCTGCAGCGCCTATCTCAATAAGACATGCATAAAGAAGTAAATAAATATTGAGAGACGCACCCAGAAGATGAAACAACGGGCGTCCTCCAGCATCACATCTGTGTACATCTTTGTCTGCAATATGTCCAGCAGGTCCTACTCTTTATGAGTGAGTTCTACAAACACGTCCTCAAACGTCACTGATCTCTAAAGCCCCGTCAATGGCTTCTCTGGGCTGATATGACATATGCCTTTCATACATATTTAGAAATATATATACTGTGAACAAATGTTACTAAAGGAAACGTATGAGGTGTTGTGTAAAATAACCTATCAATTTCCCAAGATAGTGGTAATCCAACTTCCAGATAGGTTATTATAAAAATTTTACGTGCAAATTCATAAGTAATATTCTCCTCCCAATTCCAAGTAAGTCTGTAGGTTCATCAAAAGGCAATCAATAGCCCTGATCTGCCACTTTGTCAACTGACAGGCAGTGGGAGTAGAGATAGAGCTGCAGCTCCATGTACATTTTACCTGTTTTTTTTTTCACGTATTGAACGTGTACCTGGAGTCCTGCTTTTCTTTCCCGGGTTAGAGCTGCAGACACCAGTCGTCAGAACTCATGAGATTTGCTGGCTCCATGTGTCGGGAAAGCCCAGGATCATCTTTTCTCTTCTACATAGTTCTCTCCTCTGGGCTTGGAATATGAGACTTAAGTCAGCCCACGCCCTCCCATGGATTTCTTTTACCTGCTGCTGTTTAGTTTTGCTCTATTTATACCTTCACTATGCAAACCTACAACTTTGGCTGCTAACCTAGGACTCTGACTCCAAAATACCCCAGGAAACTTGTCATTCAATTAGGGAAGTCTATAATCCTTCAGCCCTTAAGTTTATTAGTATTATGATTGGTAGTAGTACAACTAATATCTTTATGATTGTAATCACTATTGATATTATTATTTATCACTATTGTTGTTATTGCATTTCTTAAGTTTTTCTGCTCATGAATGTATCTAATTTACTGAAGAGTATTGTGGAGGGTTTTCAACAGACTTACATACACATGGTGCTTCCTGGTTCCTGCTGTACTTATGGGTACTTGTGGGTCAGAGAGCCTCCTGACATATTCAGACATACCCAGTGGAGGAAGAGACAGCTGTTACTGGTAAGTGAACCCCAGGGAGGACACTCTTGACTTTATTGAGCCTCTAGAACAATGTTTAAGTCCTCTTAAGTGACCAGAAAGTGGTGCCAGTGCAAGAGCCCTGGAAAACACCCTAGTCCTGCCAGACTCAGCACAGGATTTTCCACCTCAACTCTGTGCCAGGAACGACTATCATGTCTCCTGGGAAGGCTGGAGAGGGTGTCGCTCCTGGAGTCCAGTCCTCCAAATTAGAAAAGTCAGCAAAGGGGCTGACATTGTGACAAGTGAGGAGTAAGGAGAGTATCCTTGGCATGCCTGAACCTGGGGACATGTTCTAAATTCACTCAGGGGTCCAGGAAAAGCTGGTGCAGCACTGGCAGACATAGAGATGGTGACGTGCCTGCTCAAGTAACCATTTCTTTTTCTAAGTCCCCCAGGGAGCCCCTGCACTGTTTGTGCCAATATATCATCCTCCCTGCTGACCCAGTATCACCTGCTTGTTTTCTCCTCTCAGAACAAATTTCTTTGTGCAAACCTAGCATTCTGACTCTAAAATATCCCAGAGGACATCTGATATAGGTACCCTGAAATTTACTTAGAGGAGTCTGTACGCAAATCTGCAATCTTTCTATGTTTACTTTTCTCTTTAACAGTAGTAATGGTAATATCATCATAATTCTCACTATTATTGTTTTTAGTCCATTTTATTACCTTTATTAATATGCATTATCTTGTGGTTGTTTCTACATAACATTGAGTAGACCTGCTCTATGCTAAAGATTGTCTGATTTACTGCAGATCATTATGGAGGGTTTCCCAACATACAAAATACATACACCTAGTTACTCCTGAGCTCCCAGAGCACTTAGCTGGGTGCCCTCGACACAAGGTCTCTATGAAGCTGAGGCTGAGGTCTCAGCTGTCGCTCTACAGGGGAGGATTTGCTCCCAGACTCACTGAGATGGGTACTGGCAGGATGCAGTCTGAGCTGAGAGCCTAATGCCTCTGTCTGGAGGCCTGGGAATTCCCTGTGTTCTCTCCTATGTGGGCCTCTCCATATGGCAGATAGTAACACCCTTGCAGGCTTCCCCAGGTCCAGGGATAAGAGAGAGAGACAGACAGAAACAGAGAGAGAACACAGGATGCAGCAAGTGAGATGTAAGTAACAGAGGTTCTCTCAATGAATCTTAACACTGACCTCCCCTGATTTGCTATATTCTGTTGGTCAGAAGCCAGTCACTAGCTACTTAGTACTTGCACAAAGAGTGGAGTTTCCTCGCTGCATGTGGATCACAGTCTGTGGCTGGGAACACCGAGGAAGGCATGTTCAGTGGTCTCCCCCAGAACTGGGAAAAGTGGCTGCATTCTGGAAATAACTGAAAGTGATGAAAGTCCAGCCTCACTCATCAGAAGAGAAGTGAAAAGGAGACAATGGGTTACGTGTCATTTCTCATCCACTAAAGCAGCAAAACAAAAGCTCCCCAAACTCCTGAAGCTTGAACACTTGGTGTGAATGAGACACAGGACCACTCATTCCTCAGTGGTAGGAGGGGCACCGACTCTTCCTGGAGGATGATGGCTGCCTCATCACCAGATGCCACCCACTTGATTAAGGAGGTTACTTCTAGAAAGCAAAGGTGCAGTGGTCAGTGGTGTGTATGAAGAGTCCACGTAGGTGGTGTTGTCTGTCTTATTTCTAAGAGCCCTGCATGGACACCTGCTTCCAGAGGGGAGCTGGTTCCACTGACAGTGAGAACAGGCTGCAGCTGTTTAAAATGACAGTGTCCATACTACCCAAAGCAGTCTACAGGTTTAATGTGATCACTATCAAATTACACATGACATTTTTTCACAGAACTAGAACAAATAAACCTAAAATGTATATGGAACCATAAAAGACCCAGAATTGCCAAAGCAATCCTGAGGAAAAAGCACAAAGCAGGAGGCATAACCTTCCCAGACTTCAGACAATGCTACAATGCTAATCAAAACAGCCTGGTATTGGAACAAAAACAGACATATGGGTCAATGGAACAGAATAGAGAGCCCAGAAATAAACCCACAGACCCGTGGTCAATTCATCTCTGATGAAGTATAGACAATGGGGGAAAAGACAGTCTCTTCAGCAAGAGGTGTTGGAAAAGTTGGTTCATGCAAATCAATAAAGTTAGAACACTCTCCCACCATACACAAAAATAAACTCAAAATGGCTTAAAGGCTTAAATATAACACATAACACCATAAAACTCCTAAAAGGGAACATAGGCAAAACATTCTCTGACATAAGTTGTACCAGTGCTTTCTTAGGTCACTCTCCCAAGACAATAGAAATAAAAGCAAAAATAAACAAATGGGACCCACTCAAACTTATAACTTTACTCACAGCAAAAGAAACCATAAACAAAATGAAAAGACAACATACCGACTAGGAGAAAATATTTCCAAATGATGCGACCAACAAGGGCTTAATTTCCAAAATATACAAACAGCTCATACAACTCAATAACAAAAAACCGAACAAACCAATCAAAAAATGGGCAGAAGACTGAAACAGACATTTCTCCCAAGAAGGCATAGAGATGGCCAATAGGCACACGAAAGGTTGCCCATCATCACTAATTATTAGAGAAATGCAAATTAAAACTACAATGAGGTACCACCTCACACCAGTCAGAATGGCCATCATCAAAACTCTGCAAATAACAAACGCAGGAGGGGGTGTGGAGAAAAGGGAACCCTCCTACACTGTTGGTGGGAATATAAAATGACACAGCCACTATGGAGAACAGTATGGAGGTTCCTAAAAATAGAGTTGCCATATGATCCTGCAATCCCACTCCTGGGCATATATCCAGAGAGAACCATAATTCGAAAAGATACATGCACCCCAATGTTCATAGAAACGCTGTTTCGAATAGCTAAGACATGGAAGCAACTTAAATGTCCATCAACAGATGAATGGATACAGAAGATGTGGTACATATATACAATGGAATATTACTCAGCCATAAAAGAATGAAATAATGCCATTTGCAGCAACATGGATGCAACTAGAGATTAGCATACTAAGTGAAGTAAGCCATAAAGAGAAAGACAAATGCTATATGGTATTACTTATATGTGAAATCTAAAATATGACACAAATGAACCTATCTAAGAAACAAAACAAGACTCACAGACATAGAGAACAGATTTGTGGTTACCAAGTGGGAGGGGGTTGGGGAAGGATGCACTGAGAGTTTGGGGATAGTAGCTGCAAACTATTGCATATAGAATGGATAAAAATCAATGTCCTACTGTATAGCACAGGGAACAGGATATTCAATATCCTGAGATCAACCATAATGGAAAAGAATATAAAACAGATGTATATATGTGTATAACTGAGACACTTTGCTATACAGCAAAAATTAATACAACATTGTAACTCAACTATATTTCAATTAAACAAAAAAAAATCAATTGATGTGAACAACACTAAAGGTCAAATGATCCTAAGAGTCATATACAGAGCATTCTATCCAACATAGGCTGAATACACAGTCTTCTCAAGTGCAGAAAAAATATTTTCTAGAAAAGATCACATGATCGACCACATATCAAATCTTAGTAAACTCAGGAAGACTTAAATTATACCAAGTATGTTGTCTGAGCATATTATTAAACTAGAAATCAATAACAGGATGAAAACTGGAACACTAATGAATACAAAAAAATTGATCAACACTCTCCTGACCAACTAATTTATCAAAGAATAAATTTAAGAAGAAATAAGACAGTATTTTGAGACAAAGTGAAATGGAAACACAGTATACTAAAAGCTATGGGATGCAGCTAAAGGAGCGTTAAGAGAGAGGTTTATTGCAACAAATGCCTACCTTACGAATTAAGAAATACCTCGAATCAAAAACCTAACTATTCTGTTCAAGGACCTGGACAAAGAACAAACTGAGCCCAAAATTAGCGAAGCAAGAAAATTATAAAGATTACAGCAGAAATCAATGTCATAGAGAAGAGGAAAACAACAGAAAAGATTAGTGATACTAAGAGTTGGTTCATTAAAAGATAAAATTTTGAACCTTTTGCTAGACTAACCAAGGAAAAGGAGAGAAGACCCAAATCAACAAAATTTTAAATAAAAGAGAAGACATTACAACTCTACTACAGCGATAAGAAGGATAACATGTTACTTTGAACAACTACATGCTAACAAACTGGGAAACCTAGATAAATGGGAAAAAATCTTAGAAACATACAACCTACCAAAAGTGAATTAGGAAGAAAGAGAAAATCTAAATGAAGCAATTAGTAGTATGGAAATTAAATCAGTAATCAAAACTCTTCAAATGAAGAAAAACTCAAGATCAAATGGCTTCACTGGTAAATTTTACCAAATATTTAATGCATTAATGCCAATCCTAAAAGTTTTCAAAAAAGAAAGAAAAAAATGGATGAGGAGGGAAATCTCCCAAACTCATTTTACGAGGCCAACATTACTTTGATATAATAATCTGAAATGGACACTGCCAATTACAGGCCAATAACACTGATGAATATAGGTTTAAAAATTCTGAATAAATACTAGCAAATCAAATAAATGGGATGCATCATATTAATAGAACAAAGGGAAAATATAATATCAATAGGCACAGAAAAAGCATTTGTTAAGTTAGGTATAAAATGAATGTAACTCAACATAATAAAGGCTAAATATCGGGACTTCCCTGGTGGTGCAGTGGTTAAGAATCTGCCAGGAAATGCAGGGGACATGGGTTCAATCCCTGGTCCGGGAAGATCCCACATGCCTAGGAGCAACTAAGCCCATGCACCACAACTACTAAGCCTGTGCTCTAGAGCCCGTGAGCCACAAATACTGAGGCTGTTTGCCACAACTACTGAAGCCCATATGCCTAGAGCGCATGCTCTGCAACAAGAGAAGCCACTGCAATAAGAAACCCACGCACCACAACGAAGAGTAGCCACCACCTACTGCAACTAGAGAAAGCCTGCATGCAGCAACAAAGACCCAATGCAGCCAAAAGTAAATAATTTTTTTAAAAGGCCAAATATGACAAGGTCACAGTTCAAAGCACACTCAAGAGTGAAAGTGTGAAACTTTTTGTCTAATATCAGAAACAAAACAAGGGAGTCCACTCTCACCACTCATTCAGCATAGTAATGGAAGTCCTAGCCAGGGCAATCAGTCAAGGAAGAGAAATAAAAGGCATCAAAATTGGAAATTAAGAGGTAAAAATGTGTCTATATTAAGATAACATGATTTTATATATAGAAACTCTGAAAAACTTCACCAAAAACCTGTTAAACCTAATCAACATAATGAGTAAAGTTGCAGAATAAAAACTTAAAATGCAAAAATCAGTCATATTTCTATATACTAACAATGATCTGAAAAAAGAAAACCATTCTATTTATAAGAGCATCCAAACTAATAAAACAATAAGGAATAAATTTATCTAAGGAGATGAAAGATAGCTACAATACACTGATGAAAAAATTTGGAAAAGACAGAAATAAACGTAAAGTTATCCCTTGTTCATGATTGGAAGAATTAATATTTTTAAAATGTCCATACCACCCAAAGCCATCTATGGATATAATGCAATTCCTATCAAAATCCAATGGCATTTTTTAAAGTAGAAAAAAACAACAGAGAAATGTATGAGGAATCACAAAAGAACTTGCATATGCAATGTGACCATGAAAAAGAACAGCAAACCTGGAGGTATCACATTGCATGATATCAAACTGTATTATAAAGCTATAGTAATGTAAATAATATGGTACTGTCATGTAGAAAGGCATACACAACAATGGAATAGAACTGAGAATCCAGATATAAACCCATGCATATAAGGTCAACTAATATTTGATAAGACAGTCAGGAACACTCGGTGGAGAGACAGTCTCTTCATTAAACAGTGCTTGGAAAACTGCATAGTTATATGCAAAAGAATAAAACTAGACTCCTGTCTAACACCACTCATGACAATTAAATAGAAATAAGATAAGGTAAAGACAACTGTAAGACGGGAGGCTTTTCTTCCTGGAGGAAAACAGTAAAAATCTTTTTAACACAGGTCTTTAATATTATTTTTGATGATACCTTAAGCACAAGCAACAATTTAAAAAACTAACACGTGGAACAATATCAAACTAAAAATCTGCTACAAAACAAGATAAAATAAATAAATAACGAAAAGAGCCTATGTAATCAAAAATAATATTTGCAAACCTTACACCAAATAAGGGGTTGATATCCAAAATACATCATAGAACTCAGTAGCACAAAATAAATTAAGCCAATTAAAACCTGTTGCAAAGACCCCAACGGACATTTTTTCAAAGAAGATATGTGAATGTACAACAAATACATGAAAATGTGTTCAACGTCATTACACATCAGGGAAATTAAATCTAAACCACAATGAGATATCACCTCAGGATTGTTAGAATGGAATTCATCAAAGAGACAAGATATCTGCTAGCAAATGCTAGCAAAGATGTGGAGAAAATGGATGATTTGTGTGCTTTTGGTTGTCTTATAAATTGGTTCAGCCTCTATGGAAAACACTAGAGGAGGCCCTCAAAATTTAATATGACTACCATATGGTTCAGCATTTTCATCTATAGGAATATATTGAAAGAATTAAAAACACTATGTTGAAGAGATATCTGCACTTCCATGTTCATAGCAACAGTGTTTACAATAGCCAAGACATTGGAAAAACGTGTGTCTATCAACAAATGAGTGGATATAAAACTTTCTGGTATATTTAGAAAATGGAGTAACATTCAGCCATAAGAAAGAAGGAAATCTTGCCATTGGTGACAATATGGATGGACCTTGAGGGCGTTACACTAAGTGAGAGAAGTCAGACGAAGCTTATATGTGAAAAAAAAACACACACACACACACAAAACTCATAGAAAAAGGTCAGATTTTTGGTTACCAGAGGAGGGAGGTGAGAAGAGGCAGAATTTGATGAAGTCCAAAAGTACCAACTTGCAGTTATAGGATAAATAAGTATTGAGAATATTATATACAACATGATGAATAGAGTTAACACTGCCATATGGTATATTTGAAAGCTGTTAAGCAAGTAGATCTTAACAGTTCTCATCACAGGAAAATATATTTTCCTTATTTTTCTTTTTTTGTATCTATATAAGATGATGTATGTTAACTAATCTTACTGCAATAACAATTTCACAATATATGGAAGTGAAATCATTATAATGTGCATTTTCAACTTAAATAGTACTGTGTTCAATAATATCTCAATAAAACTGGAGGGAAAATTACAACAGCTTTACGATAATGTCTTTGAAATTTAAAAACAATCTTAAAAGGAAATTGAAACACAACTTGCTAAAACTTATGGGCTGCAAGAAAAACAGTAATAAGAGAGTTTATTGAAACAATGCCTACAATAAGAAAAAGATCACAAGTAAACAACCTTACTTCTCATGGGACTAGCAAACAAAGGAAAAACCACTAAGCTCACAAGTAGCAGAGCAATGAAATAATATGAGAACAGAAATAAAACAGAGACCATGCAAACAATAGAAAACATCAATGCAAGAGGTGGTTTTTGAAATGAAAACAAAATGAACCTTTTAGCTATACTAATGAAGAATAAAAGAGAATACTCAAATAAAATCAGAAATGAAAAAGGAGACATTACAACTGATGCAACAAAAATACCACAGCTCATGAGAGGTGACCATCAACACATATATACCGTCAAGTTTGATACCCTAGAAGAAATGAATTCCTAGCAACATAAAAAATACCAAAACTGAATCATGAGGAAATAGACAAACCAAACAGACCAATGATGAGTGAAAAGATTGTATCAGTAATAAAAGATTTACAAAAAACAAACAAACAAACAAACAAAAAAACAGGCTAGGACCAGATGGAAATTTTCCAATTTCCATTGGGAAATTCAACCAAACATTTAAATCGAATTAAAACAACTCCATGTCAAAGTTTTCTAAAAAAACTTTGAGGTACATTCCCAAACTCGTTTGATGAGTCCAGCATTATCCTGATACCAAAGCTAGATAAGAACATTACAAGAAAAAAAAACTGTCAAGTATTACTAATATAGATGCAAAAATTCTCAGTGAAATACTAGCAAACAAAATTCAACAGTATATTGAAAGGATCATACACCATGATCAAGTGGAATTTATCCCTAGAATGCAAGGGTAATTCAACCTATGTAATTCAAACATGTGATGCACCACACTGAGAATGAAATATGAAAATCAGATGGTTATCTCAATAGATACAGAAAGAGAATATGAAATAATTAAAGAACCTTCCATGATAAAAAATACTCAACAAATTGCTATACGTAGAATGTACCTCAACACAATAAAAGTCATATTGAACAAATTCACAGCAGACATTAAAATCAATGGTGAAAGCTTGAAAGGTTTTCTGCTAAAAATATAAACAAAATAAGTTTTGTGCACTCTCACCACTCCTTTTCAGCATAATACTGGAAGTCATAGCCAGAGCGGTTAGGCAAGAAAAATAAATAAAAGAAATACAAATTGAAAAGGATGAAGTAAAGCTATTTCTGTTTGCATTTAATATAATCTTATATAGAGAAAATCCCAAAGATTCCAAAAAAATGTATTACTAATTATAGACAAATTCAGTCAAATTGCAAGACACAAAATCAACATGTGAAGAGCAATTGTACTTCTATATACTAACAACAATTTGAAAAAGAAATGTAAAAAGCAATCATATTTAAAATGGCATCAGAAATAAATAAAACATTTAGGAATAAATTAAACCAAGTAAGTAAAATATCCATACACTGAAAATGACAAAACACTGATGAAAAAACTGAAGATACAAATAAATGAAGAACATTTCCATGGTTATGAAACAGAAGAATATTGTAAAAATATCTATACTACCCAAAGCTGTCTATACATTCAGTGCAATCTCTATCAATATTCCAATGATTTTTTCACAGAAAGAGAAAACAACCCTAAAATTTGTATGGAACCACAAAACACCACTAATAGCCAAATCAACCTGGTCAAAGAAGAACAAATCTAATGGCATCACAATTCCTAACTTCAAACTTTATTACAAAGCTATAGTAATCAAAACAATAGATTCTGGCAAAAAATAGAGACTTAATCCAATGAAACAGAATCAAGAGCACTGAAATAAAACCAGTCATTTACGGTTAAAAAATATTTGACAAGGGAGCCAAGGAGATGCAGTAGGGGAAATACAGTCTCTTCGATAAATGGTGTTGGAAATAAACTAGATAACAACCTACAGAAGAATACAATTGGACCCCTTTCTTGTACCACTCACAAAAATTAACTCAAATTGGACTGAAGGCTTAAATATAAGACCTAAAGCTGTAAAACTACTTGAAGAAAGCATAAAGAACAAGTTCCTCAATATAGTTTTGGCAAATATTTTTCGGATATAATACCAAATATGGGAGCCACAAAAGCAAAAAAAAAAAAAAAAAAAAGTGGAACAGCAAACAAACAAACGAAAAACTTTGCATAGCAAAATGAACAATCAGCAAACTAAAAAGCATCTATAGAACTGGAGAACATATGTGCAAACCATTTTTTTGATAAGGGGCTAATATTCAAAATATATAAGAAGTAACATAAAATAATAGCAGTCAAAAATTAAATAAAAAATGGGCTAAAGGACTTGAAAAGACATTTTCCCCCAAAAAAGACATACAGATGGCCAACAGGTACATGAACAGATGCTCAACATCAATAATCATCAAAACCACAATGATACATCAGCTCACACCTGTTAGAACGGCTATTCTAAAAATGAGAAGAAAAAACAAATGTTTGTGAGAATGTGAAGAAAAGGCAACTTGTGTGCATATTTGGTGGAAATGTAAACTGGTACAGTCTAATGAATGTAAAAGAATTTAATTGGACCCCTATCTCACACTACTCACAAAAATTAACTCAAAACAGATTAAAGACAAACATGTATGACTTGAAACCATAAAACACCTAAAAAAATCCTGGGGGAAAATCTCCTTGACCTTGGTCTTGGGAATAGTGATTTTTTGGTTATGACCCCAAAGGACAGGCAACAAAGCAAAAGCAAAAATAGACTGGGACTAAGAAAACCTAAAAAACCTTCTGCACAGAAAAAAATAAAACCACACACAAAAGCAAAACAAAACAAAAAACAACTGGTTAAAAATGGAGAAAGGATATGAATAGATATATTTTCCAAAGAAGACATACAAATGTCCAACAGATATATGAAAAAGTGTTCAACGTCTTTAATCATCAGGGAAATGAAAATCAAAATCACGAGATCATCTCACTCTTGTTAGAATGCCTACAGCCAAAACACAACAGATTACAAGTGTTTGAAAGAACATGGAGGAAAGAAAATCCTTGTGCATTGTTGGTAGAGATGTAAATTAATACAGCCACTATGAAAAACAGTATGGAGGTTCCCCCCAAAATTATAAGTAGTATCCAGTTGTTCCAGTACCATTTGTTGAAGAGACTATCCTGCCCAGTGAGTGTGCTTTATTCCCATCTCAAATATTATTTACTTATACACTGGGGTTTACTTCTGGGCTCTCTATTCTCTTCCTTTAGTCTATGTGTGTATTTTAGTGCCAATATCATAGTGTCGTGTAACTAAAGGATTGTAATATTGTTTCTTTTTGTTTAAAATAAATTTATTTATTTATTCACTTATTTTTGGTTGTACTGGGTCTTTGTTGTTGCGCGTGGGCTTTCTCTAGTTTCAGCGAGCGGGTACTACTCTTCTGTGTGGTGTACGGGCTTCTCATTGTTGTGGCTTCTCTTGTTGCAGAGCATGTGGTCTAGGCACATGGGCTTCAGTAGTTGTGGCACGTGGGTTAAGTAGTTGTGGTTCGTGGTGTCTAGAGCACAGTCTCAGTAATTGTGGTGCACTGGCTTAGTTGCTCCGTGGTATGTGGGATCCTCCCAGACCAGGGCTTGAAATTGTGTCCCCTGTATTGGCAGGCGGATTCCTAACCACTGCACCACCAAGGAAGCCCCTGTAATATAATTTTAAATCAGGAAGTGTGATGACTCCCAATTTGTTCTTTCTCAGGATTGTTCTGGTTATTTGCGGTCTCTGCGGTCACGTACAAAATATTAAAATTGATTTCCCTATATCTGTAAACGATGCTGTTGGAATTCTGATAGAGATTGCGTCGAACCTATAGAAGCCTTTGGGTAGTATGGACAGTTTAACAACAATAATTCTTCTGATCACAGAACACAGTACTGTATATCTTTCCACTTGTTTTGTCTTCTTCAATTTTTTTTGATCAAAGTCTTGTAGTTTTCAAAGGACAAATTTCTCATTTCCTTCGTTAAGTTTATTTCTAAATATTTATTCGTTTTAATGCAATTTTGAATGGGGAAAGGATAGTGTCTTCACCAAATTCTGTTGGGAAAACTGGAAAACCACATATAGAAAAATGAAACTGGACACGTATCTTATACCACTCACAAATATTAATTTGAAGACTGAAACATAAGACCAGACACTATAAAAGTCCAAAAGAAAACACAAAGAAGAATCTACTTAACACTGGTTTGGGCAATAATTTTGGGATATGATCCCAAAAGCATAAGCCAGAAAAGTAAAAACCAACAGATGGGATTATATCAAACTAAAAAGCTTTATATATATATATATATATATATATATATATAGTCTACATACAGATTAGGAGAGAATATCTGCAAATCATACGTTGCATCAAAGAGTATAAACTTTCAGTTTTAAGATGAGTAAGTTCTGGGAACTTTAACATACATTATGGTGGCCATAGCTAACAATGCTGTATTATATATTTGAAAGTTGCTAAGGGAGTAGATCTCAAAAATTTTACCACACAAAAAAGTTAATGATGTGAGTTTATGGAAGAATCCTTATTGTGGTAATCATTTCACACTATATATCTGTATCAAATCACCACACTGTACATCTTAAACTTATACAGTGCTGTATATCAATTATGTCTCAATAAGTCTGGAGGAGAAAAAAAAAGAATTTCAAGATGGATACAAGAACATGGGCATTTCTGAGTGAAGAACCTTGTGTCATATCCATGTAGCTGGCCCCAGGTCTACCTGCAAAACCACAACGAAAATCTGACCACTGGTCCCCATCACCAGGGCTAACAACGTGCCTGAGCTCCCACCTTGGTTACTACAGCAGTCTCCTAATCGGCGCCCCAATTCTGCTTTTGCCCCTTCAGTCAGTTGGTAGGACAGCAGCCAGAGGAAGTCAGATGATAGCCCTCCTCTGCTTATAACCATTCACTGGTCCTTTATTTCACACAGAGTAAAAGCCAATGCCCTTTAAATAGCCGACAATCTGTTGACAACACCAAGGGCTCTATCCCTTGCTCACTTAACTTCAACCACCCAGCATTCCCAACTTTCCTCAAACAAGCCAGCCATGTTCCTTCTTTACAGCATTTTACCTTGCTCTCCCCTCTGCCTGGAATCTGCTTTTGCCACCTATGCACACTATGTATGCCCTCCCTCATATCTTTTACGTCTTATTCACAGGTATTTACTGAGCAAGACTATGTGCTGGACAGTATTCAAGGCACAGGTGTTTGGACCCAGCATCTCTCTGATCCTTCTGAGATGGAGCATCATTTCATAAACTTACTGGCTATTTTTTCTGGAAAAAACAGATACATAAATATGGGAGTGTAGGAATCGCTCAGGCAAAATCCCAAATAATAGATACAGATGTTTAACTATCAGAAAGGTGGAGCATAACTTCCCAACTCCCTAAATGTGTCCTGCACGGAGTGACATCCTTCCAAACGGTACACACTGAATGGAAGGGAGTAAAGATTGATGTAACAGTGAGGAACTTGACAAACTCTACCTCAGCCAGGTGATCAAGGGCAACATCAACAGTAGTAAGTCATCTGCAGAGCATGTGCCCTTGATATGAAGTGAAACACATAACCCCAGGCTAATCACGAGGGAAACAACAGGTAAATCCCAATTCGAGACTGTCAAGGTCATCAAAAACAAGAAATGTCTCAGAAACTATAACAACTAACAGTGTCCTAAAGAGAAATGGCAGCTAAATGGAATGAGGGTGAGATATCCTGAATGCAATCCTAGAAGAGAAAAAGGTAAGTCTAAGAAAATTTGAAAAAAAGTGTGGGTTATAGTTAATAATCAGGTGTCAACACTAGTTCATTAATTGTAAAAATGTACCCTAATGACATGCAACCGTAATAAGAGAGGAAACTGAGTCTGGGCTAGTTGTGAAATCCTGCACTATTCTTGCAAATTTTCTATAAATCTGAAACAATTTTAAAATGAAAATGTATTAAACAAATTTTTATTTTTTTCTAACACATATTATTTTTAAATTGTCCTACCAGTAATTACTATTAATTTCCCCTGTCACCTAGTTGTACTGTTTCATCTTGTTAAATAGAATTTATAACAGAGAGAAGGAAATTACCCATGATAGTAGAAAATTTCCAATAACACCAATTTTACATATTTTATGTTAAATTAAGAATGCACATGTGTATAATCATTTATTATATATTATGTTATTTGGGAGTTTTTTTTCTTTCGGCTGCTGTCATTTTACTGGTATGGCTGTATCCTGAGTCACTTTCTAAGAAGTCACTCACCAGAGATGTCTGTCAGGACTCAGAAGTGAGTCTACATGTCACTTCATGGCTGAACATATTCAAACAGCCCATTTATAAAATAAAAATAAAATAACTAATAATTCATTGTGACTGGTTCATTTATTCCAAGAATGCTTTTAAAAAATTTTGTTTCCATGCTTACATTTCATACTAATGGAACAAAAAATCAAATTATGTGCCAACTCAAATATTACATTAGAATAATGAGAACTGAGTTGTGACCACAAAAATTCAATGTTTCATCCTGATATTTTCTAATCAGAAGTGTTTTTTAAAATATTCAGGGCTTCCCTTGTGGCACAGTGGTTGGGAGTCTGCCTGCCGATGCAGGGGACACGTGTTCGTGCCCCGGTCCGGGAGGATCCCACATGCCACGGAGCGGCTGGACCCGAGAGCCATGGCCGCTGAGCATGCGCTTCCGGAGGCTGTGCTCCGCAATGGGAGAGGCCACAGCAGTGGGAGGCCCGCGTACCGCAAAAAGAAAAAAAAGAAATTCAAACTCAGTTCCTAGGGGATAGCTGAAAGTGACAATATCAGAAAGCCCAAATAGCACACAAACTTGCAAGTGATTGTAGATGTTGCCATATAATGTGCCAGAAATAAATTACCTCTTAGAAATTACATAAAATTACTTGAAGCTCAAACCCTGGAATGCTTCCCAATTTTGTCAGACTTACATGTTATTATAATGTCTATATCCATTTAGCTCATGAGGTAGGTAAAGATAAAAAGTGATCTGTTCTTATGTGTTTAATACAGTTTAAAAAAGTATCTAATGCTCCTAAGAAATCAGGTTAGATCTGGAATACAGATGAAAATATGAAATGAAAGTACTTTGCTTTGTACAAGAGCAGTAGCCCATCATGTACAAATATGTCAGATGACAATGTACCTTCATGTTAAAAAAGAAAAAAATGCCATCACTGCAAAAGAAAGCTTTATTGATTGTACTGAAGTAAAAGGAAAAACTAGATATGATATACCTCAGTTAATTACGAGTATATTGGGAAAAGATAATGTTGACATAAAAATGCTCATGCTCACAGATATTATACAGGTGTAACTGTGGCACATGTACGAAGACGTAGAAGCCATGTTCCTCCACTGAGCGTGACGATGCCAAAATTGTGACCTGATCATTTCTTAACCTTAATGGACAAAATTTCTGCTCCCACAATTTAACATATGACCTTTAAAATACTGTATAATGAGACGATGTGATATTTTAATGTCTGTTCTAAGTAGTACTTTAAACACACATAAGTCTATCCAATTGTCAGTCAGAAAGATCAGATACAATCAGCTATCATTCTATGCAAATGAATGGCATGTAGCAAATATTCATATATGTGTGCACCTATATAAAACATGTTAGCATATATGAATAAAAGCAACTAAATTATATTAATATTGAATGTAAAATCATATTAGCAAATACACTGTGGTGAAATAAGAAGCATCTAGGTATAAATAGATTACAAATTTTTATGCAGTTGTCACAATGGGATAATATTGTGAGCAAAGTGGAAATTGTAAAGAAAGTCGTCCAAGAAAAACATCTTGACTATAGGAAAAATCGCATGCTTATTATAAGGCCTCTCCCCTTGTTTACAACCAATGTCAGAAAGTAACCTTGAACTAGGTTAGGAGAATAAAAACTTTAACAAGACATAGGAATACTCTTTCTGTTGTAGAAAATAAACCAAAATAAAAAGTAAATGAATAAGCTACGAAGATTCTACAGATAGAAATATCAATTCTTATGGGAAAGAGGCTGAAAATAAATAATAAGATTATAGATATCCTAATTTCACCTTTTGAATGGAGCTATACAACATTAAGCTAAAAACCTTCATATTCTCTATTAGCAGAAAATTTATTTGCTATGAATGTATTTAATTTACAAAAAGCAGCCCCTGTCTTACCTTTTAAGTATTCTGTTGAAGTTTTAAGTTTTAATATATTTCATCTTAAATGATCTTATGAAGTATGCAATGGTTGGTATTTTAAAAATCGTCACTGTGCCTGGAACTTCTAAAAGTGATTCACGATTTTTTAAATTACATTCTTATAAAAATTTGGTATTGACATGAATATTATGACTTTTAATAATACTAGTCACATTGGAATATTGCAGAAGATTTTTCAATGAGCTTATGTGTATAAATATTTAAGACTGTCACTGTATTATGAGAAAATTACAAAGACAACAATATTTTGACTTGAAAATGAGAAAAAAGCTAAGAACTACATCTTAAATATTGCTCATTGTGGGGTTTCCCTGGTGGTGCAGTGGTTAAGAATCCACCCCCCAATGCAGAGGACACGGGTTTGAGCCCGGGTCAGGGTAGATCCTACATACAGCGGAACAACTATGTCCGTGAGCCACAACTACTGAGCCTGCGCTCTAGAGCCTGCGAGCCACAACTATTGAAGCCCATGCACCTAGAGTCCGTGCTCTGCAACAAGAGAAGCCACCGCAATGAGAAGCCGCGCGCCACAACAAAGAGTGGCCCCCGCTCGCCACAACTAGAGAAAGCCCATGCAACAACGAAGACCCAATGCACTCAAAAATAAAATAAGTTAAATAAATTTAAAAAAGAATTATTTGTAAAAATAAATAAATAATAAATATTGGTGACGTAAAGAAAATAGCACAACATGAAACTTGTGAGTTAAGTTTTATTGGGGGAAAAATAAAGACTATATCCTGGGAGACAGAATCTCAGATAGATAGCTCCAAGAAACTGTTCCAAAGAGGCAGGGGGAAGGTCAGTGTATATGTAATTTTGGTGAAGGGGGAGTACACGCAATCGAGCACATAAAATTTTTGCAGAAGGTTTCTGCTCATCTCATGCAGGCTCCGGCTAGTGACGTCACCATGAAGGATTTCAATGCTTCTCTAGACACGAGGAGATACAAGAACTGGGCTCATAAAATCAGCTCCTGAAAGTATCTAACTCTCTGAAGAGCTGTCCTGCCAGCTTCCCCCGAGCACAGAGCACGTCATTTCCGCTCTCCACCCTGAACTCCTTTCAGGGGGTGTTGAAGGTCAGCGGCTGCAGCAGCTGCACCAGCACCTGATTTAATCCTTATCGAGGTAGATGGCAAGTGCCGATCCATAGCTGACAATACGCTCCAAATAATTTTATTCCTTTAAGACGGAAAAGTAAAATACAATAAATTCTGATTCTGCCATGTTTAAACTATAAAACTTAACATAGTGTGTTTTACTACACTGTTTTTTTTACTCTTTTTTTTTTTTTTTTTGCGCTACGCGGGCCTCTCACGTTTGTGGCCTCTCCCGTTGCGGAGCACAGGCTCCGGACGCGCAGGTTTAGGGCCATGGCTCACGGGCCCAGCCGCTCCGCGGCATGTGGGATCTTCCCGGACTGGGGCACGAACCCGTGTCCCCTGCGTCGGCAGGCGGACTCTCAACCACCGCGTCACCAGGGAAGCCCTGATTTTTTACTCTTTCAATACGTTTTCAACTAGATCCACGTTACCTGCACATCATCCGTGTATAGTCTGTTAGTTAAGGTCTTTGAACAAAGGAATAAGTGGATAATTCCGTGCGGTTGAGAACAAGGGGCGGAAACATTTCTCTTGGCCGCTAAAAAATAGGGACATTTTTACAACCTTCCGGGGGCGTCTGAGGAAACGCAGCAGAGTCTGTCCGCGACGGTGAACTCTCCTGGTCGCCGGCGCCCCAGCTCCTTCCCCGCGGCCCGAGGGTGCGGGGCTCAGCCGCGCCGCCCGCGAGGACACGCCTTGGGCGGAGCTCCTCCCGCCAACCGCCCCGCGTCCGGAACAGACGCCCCGCCGGGAACAGCCTCCACGCCGCCGGCCCCTCGGAGACCGGATCCGAGGGACAACAAGCGACATCGAACGTTACCTGAGAAGGTGGGGATACACCGCGCGGGGCGGCCGGAAAGGAAGACGCGGAACCTCGAGGAGCGGACACAGCCCCTTTGCACCGGCCGGGGGACGGGCGGGGAACGTTTTCCTCCCGCAGACCAGCCAGCCCCACACGCGGGCCCGCAACCGCCATGGCGCCTCCACTCCGTCCTCAGGGAAGACCGCCCATCAAGTCCGGGTGCAGTTGAGCATGCGCCCCATCGCCTGTGAAATAGTGGCTTCGTGCCCCCCCTGCAGGCCCTTGGGGGAAGTGTAGGATGCTCGAAATAATTGGAGAACATGGGGCCCCTCCCAGCCAGGATGCTAAGTTACTCAAAATCTCAGTGCCCCAGCCTCTCTGCTGATGGCACTGGTGATGCTCTGATCCACCCATGCCCGCTCTCTTGCCTGGGATGTGCCCCACTCTTTGGAGTCATGTCATCTGGTTTTTAGGTCATACCCCCAAAAATGATAATAACCTCTATTCTATACTACAATGACAGTATCCATTTCAGCTCCCTAGAAAAGAGCCACCAATTTCCACCATCAGATTCTCCACTGGATCTTCAACCTGTTAGACCCAGAGGACAGCTGCTCTGCTTGGAATAAAATTCTCTATAGTAATATACAGAGTTGATCACAATCACAAATAACTGAAACAGAAGATGAGAGTAGAAAATCTATGGACTTTTCCTCATTTGAGAATAGGAGTCCACAGTTAATTCCAAGAAATCGTTAGCTATCTGAAGCAGTGGAATACAGCTGACATACCTTGGAGCTTGTCAGGGAGGGAATCAAACTGTGTTTTCCCTCATTTAGCAAATCCTCAAAAAATAAGGAAACAAGAAAAAACATTCTGCTTATGACCACCTTTATTCAATTATATTTTTATGCACAAGAAAGTAATGTAAAATACGTTAAATATAAAATATCAGAAAACAAAATGATAATGTATTTAAGATACACATTTCTAATATCCAAAATTATTTACAAAATTCAAAATCAGTTCCTTAAATAAACAAACTCATGAATTACATTTTAAAACTTATCCTTTCAGAACTTCACGTGGGATTTTCTGTTTTCAGACTTTGGAAAGTAATTTTTCTTGAAAAAATTTCTTCAGAACATACTTTTGTTACAGACTTTAAAATTAGCTGCTTAACAGATATACATGAAAATATCAGTTGTTTGAACCTTTCATAAACTTACACTCACATCATATAACAGCTCAACAAAGGCTTTGAAATAGCAAATGATTCTGCTTGTTGATTTTCTTCCAATAAGAGATTCAGGGACCCAGCAACCTTCGATTTGTGGATTGTCCAACAACAACATGTGCTTTCAACTACGGGTATGTTCCTTGGGTTTATTCCACTCAGTTGTAAAGGGAAAATGTATGGCAAATCAGAGAGCGTGTTTCCAGGGCCTGAGCCTCTACAAAGAAAATATCACTTCCATCCCCAATTTACTTGCTGGGAACCACTCCACTGTGAATGATCTTCGTCCTTAGGGCTCCAGAGAATGTGGACCTTTTAGACACAGCAGGTGGGGGCATCAGACAGAGCTCACCTTTGAGGAGAGCCCTTCTTCCAGTGTTCATGCTGGTGCAGGGAGGTGGGGTACAGGGGCCCTCTCTCTTGCTTGTGCTAGGACATAGACAGGTATTCTGGTCACTCCTGCTACATGTCCGCCTGCATCTGCCCATGTTAGGAGGCCTGTGTACCTGTGCCTGCCTGAGCTCACTCACGCCAACAACCCATGTACTGTTGCTGGAGCCTGAGAACCTGTCTGGCTGTGCACGTGCCTATGCATCTCTGTATCGAAACCCTCTTTATATAATTTGAAAACTGAAGCCCAGAAAGAGTCAGGGACTTGTCTAGGACACCATATGTGAGCAGAGACCGGAATAAAAGTGAGGAATCCAGCTCCCTAAGCCAATACTCAGTCCCTCCCATCATGCTTGGTTTGAAATAAGAGCCCTTAAGATCCTGGTGAATTCCTGCCAACTCGGCTCAGTTTGGGCCATTACTCTCTCCGCATCTCCATGCAGACATATATATGTACAAATAGAAATAGGGTTAACATCTGGGGATGATGCGAGGGTGGTTAAGGAAGAGAAAACAATATGTAAGTGTTGAGGAGAGCAAGAAAATGTTGGAGACAGCTCTGCCATGGAGCAAGGGCGTCCACCCCCCTGGCAGTGTGTCCAGAGGTCTAAAGAATGAGGGGGATTCTCCAAGTTCCCATAGTCCTGCCTGGGCGTGGGCCATCTCGCTAGTGTTCTCCAGCGGACAGAGCCTGGGGTCTTACAGTCCACCATTCTGATCTTCTAGACCCAGGCTGAGCACACACCCCATTCCCCAGTGTAGACAGTGCTGCAGGGGAGAAGGGCTTTCTTTCTCTACAAATTGTGTGCTTGCCGTGGCGGATTGCAAGTGTTCTGCATGCTTGGAAAGACTGCTGAGAAACTTGGTTCTCCACCACTGACCACTGTGTTCTGAGAGTTTGGCAAAATGCTTTCCACTTCACGGAGGTCCTGCAGAGGAGGGATTAGCTGGGAAACTAGGCCTTGTGAGCACAAGGGGGCACAGCCTCAGACCCAGAGACAGGGTTCTAGGAAGAAGACCAGTCTTAGTTGGGGCCTCGTGGTCCTCATTTGGATGGGGGGATATCATTGTTTTGGCTGAAGTCATCCCTGACGAGCAAAGAGACACCACAGTGATGGACAAAACGGTGGGGGAAAGGAAGCTTCTGGGGCCACTTTCACTGCACTGCCCTGGAGCCTGTATGTTCTACACTATGCCCCTGTGACTCTGAAGAGCTTCTGTGTTGAGGACACCCAAATAAAGGTACCAGTTTTTGAGGGGTGTGCAGGCCCAGGACCACAGTTGTAGTGCTGGTCACCTAGAAGCAGACAGGCTTTTGCATCACTGATGCCTACTGAGGGCCACGTAGAGGGCTTTGTGGTCCCCCCTGTTACACATACAACTTTAAACTCTTGTCAGTAGCATTCACCTCCACAGTCCAACTGCTTAAAAGGAAGGAGGGCGCCAAGATAGTCACACATATTCCTTCAGCAACTATGCACCATGCACTCCTTCTCTGCCAGGTGTCCTTGTGTGGGGCACAAAGTGACCAAGAGTTCCCTAGTTTCCAGGAGCTCACAGCCTGGAGCAGAGATGGCCAAAAGTACAGGAGCAAGACATATGAAAGAAAAGAGCCAATGTGAGACTGGAAATAAAGACTGTGCTCTGAGGGAGGTTTGGGGAGTCCCTGGGTAGGAGGGTCTCAGAGGCCTCACTGGAGTGACAGTTACGGGGACCAGAATGACAACAGCAAACCAACCCTCACACATCTGGGAGCAGCATGTCAGGGAGAAGTCACCACTGCTGCAGAAACCTGTGGGCAGAGGTGAGTGGACCAGAGATGTTAGAAAGTGATGAGTAGAACTGGAGAAAAAACTGCGGGGGTTAGGGGGAGTCAGGAAGTCAGGGCCATATCCTGGGGTCTGCTAGACTGTTAGGTATCTGTTTCTTTCTAAAATTTACCCCAAACCTTGCATTTAAAATTACATATATTTAATAGCTCGCAATTTTTGTGGGTAATAAATACGGGCAGAGCTTAATGGACTCCTCTGCATCAAGGTGTCTCACAGGCTGGGGCTGCAGCCTCAACTGAGACTCAAGTGACAGAGGATTTGGTCCCAACTTTACTTACAGGTTTCAGGATGCAGGTTGGATTTGGAGTTTGAGTTCCTTTCTATGTGTTGACTTGGGCAATGCCTCGATTCTCTCCTTTGTGAGGCTCTTTATATGACAGCTCAAAACATCTGTGCTTGATTCCTCAATTCAGGGATAAGAGAGAGAGAAGTGGAAAATTAGAGAGGGAATAAAAGGAAGGTGAGCGATTTTTGAAATTAAAGTGTACGCATGACATTCCATCACTTCGGCTAAAATCTACTGATTGGGGTATTTGCTAACCACTTAGTAGTTACACAGGGGTATGTATAGCAAAGAAGGGTTCACTGGGTGCCATGTGGAGGCTGCCCACCACACAGGCTAATTTGAGTCACTTGAGTCTCATTCAAGTTATAACAGGAAACTCAACAGTTTTACTCCAAAGGGTGACAATGTGTGAATTTCCATTAATTTCAACTCCCTCATGCTGCTGACCTAAAAATGAGGCCAAAAGGGGAAGTGACAGTTCCAATATCACCTTCCTGAGACTCAGACGTCTTTTGAGTTATTTTATGCTGTGTCCCACCCCTTTTTGTAATTTTCCAGTCTCTCCTTTGTGCCTTAGACACACGTGACACTAGCCACAGCTGTTATAGATATTATCTCAATGCACATGGTGATGCTCCGAGAAAGGACATTCTAGCCCGATCTCCACTGTGCAGGTTGGAAGACTGAGGAACAGCTGAGAGGAGCAGGGTGTTTTCCAGGACACAGAACTGGTGAGAAAAGGGACTGATTTCAGTTCTATCTCCTGAAATTTAGGACCCTATTTACATTTCCAGACAGCTGTGGCCAGGGTTGTGTCACCTCATCGTGTACAAAAAAGAGGATGATATGGGGGGGTGGAGCAGTTAACAGCATAGAAGCGGATTTGGGTAGATTTTATTGAAAGGAGGATCCCAGGTAATAAAATCTTGAATAAGTGACCTCACTTCCTTGGTGAGAGGTCCCAACAGAACTTAAACACTGGTAACAAGGCAACCACATTATAGGGAGAGCCCCCCAAGAGCTCACTTGACGGGAGACTCTCAAGAGAATAATCTATTCTCCTGTTGTTCCCCACTTTTCAGAGGCTCTGGGCTGAGGGACTTTTTGGTTGCTGTGGACATTGCTCAGCCCTCATCACCGATACCTCTGGCCATTTGGCAGGAGGCACTGAAAGGTGACAGAGGGCAGCCCAGCATTGTTTGTGTGTGAAGGGTGTGGTGGGGCCAGGGGATGAGGGGTACATCCTTCCAGGGCAGGAGCAGGTTGTCAGGTGTCAGCAGCCTGGGGGGTCTATCATGCCCAAACCCCAGTTCGTGGCTGGCCTGATGAGAGGTGAGGGCTCGAGACCAAGATCATCTGCACACATGTTAAACCTGATCCCTAGAGCTTTCATCTGCTCTCTCCCCTGGCTGGGGAACTGGGGGATTTGACAGATGCCTCTCTGTTCCTGAACTGAGGAATAGAAATTCTCATGGGGACTCTCGCTGTGGCAATGTTCAGGTAGACTCCTGATCACTCCTGGCCCACCTACCAGACAGTTCTTTGCAGAGTTCCACCCAGAGATCTTTGTGGAGCTGGTCAATGGGTTCAACTCTTCCACGTTTCGAGGCAAGGGGCAGGCTGCCAACAACATCAAATTCTGGTCTTCAGTCAGAACAGGTGCAGAGGAGTCTCAAATCCCAAGACTTACAGGTGATCAGAGTTGGCCTAGAACCCAAACATGAATCTGGCAAGTGCCTGGGGTCCTCTGAGGAATGTGGTTTTCCAGGGCCTTCTGCTCCACATGAAGAGCAGACCAAGCCTCAGGCAGCTTAGAGGGAATGTCATGCAGCCCGTGCTTTGGGCAGTTCCCTGTTTGACCTGCATGATCTTGAGTACTTATTTGTAATTCCCAACCGTCTATTTTCTCATGTCTACAGTGGTGTTTACTGATGACTAACTGGGATGATGCACTTAAAACAGGGAGGTGTTGGTGTTCCTCAGATAACAGAATGCTTTGAAGGCGTCAACGGTCTATTACCCCCCTCTGCTTAAATTGTACTTTTAAACATAGAAACTTTTTCGGGGTGGGCACTCAGGTCCTCCTCTTGCACCAGTTCGTGAGATACTAGGAGTTTCTGGTCTGAACTCCAGATCCTGATCCTACTGGTGATTTATGGTGTTGCCATTGTGTATATGTCCTTCCTTGTCTACATGGTGTGAAAAGAGACAACCCTGTCCCCAGAAGATGCCTGAATAATGCTGCCCCTCAAAACAGGCACAAGGAAGAATCAGAGAGAGTCCCTGGTGCCAGCTTTCCCAGGTAGAAACATCACCTACACCACGCTGTTCCTGTACTCCGATCAGGCCTTCACTACTGCCCAGCAGGTGCTGCATGATCAGTTTCATAGGTGAGGGCTGCCCCAGCCACAGCATGGTGGGGAGTGCCCCACCTTTATCTGTGTGTCTTTGGAATGTCACCGCACCTCTCTGAGCTTCACTTTGTTCTTCTCACAAGTAGGTGGATAAAAGTATGAACCTCCTAGTGTTACTGTAGCAAGTCACGGTAGATGCTTGCCTGGTGGCTGGCTCTGAAGAGAAGGCTGCTGGCCATGCTGTGTGTCTTCACATATATATTTCTCTCTCCCCAGTGAAGAAACTCTCTGCCTCATCCAGCACCGGCCTGTGGTCTTTGTGAGTTTGGAAAAGCACATGAAAATCACCCTGATTTCCTATTTGCAAAGAAGCTTTGTGTTTGCATCCATCTTGTTCTGGACCTAGTCCTTGGTGTGGACAGATTAGGAATTTCTGGTAGCAGGCAGAGGAGCTCAAGGTCCACCCAGATACCTGGGATGGTTCTGGTTGGCATTCACTCATTCAGCAATATAGATTAAGTACCCAGTACATGCAGGCATTTTCCTAGACACTAAATTTAAAGAATAAAACAGACACAATCCCTGGGGCTAAATTATAAACTGAGTTTCAGACCATCTCTCTAGACATCTTAAGTAGTCATGTCCAGACTGCATTAGAAGTGATGCCCTCATGGCTGCCTCTGGATATGGGTGCTCCTCCCATATTACAACACAAATATGAACCACAGGACCAACTAAAACTCTGAGTGGTCTTGGACTCACAGGCTCCTCTGTCGACCCAAATACCACTGTGCTAGGCCTCAGCACAGAGTGGGAGTCTGGAGGCTGTGCTGGGCAAGGACAGGCAGAACACTGGAGCTCACACACCTTTCAGTTCCCATAGGAATGCTTATGTCTGGGGGTTTACCCCAAAGAAGCAAATGAGTCAGAAAGCTGTGGATAGGGTCCCAACCTCCCTGGGAATCAGAGGGGTTGAGTTGGTCCCCGAGAGACTCATCCCCTCCATAGCCCCATCTCACTCCACCTGCCCTCCCTACATCTACCTCCTCTGGCACACATAACTGGGGACCAGAAGAGGTGAGGTGAGCAACATGTTCACAAAGCTCTCTCAAGCTCAGTCCTTATGCTCATGTGCATGAAGGGTGGAGTATGCTGTGCCCATGACCTTGGAGAGAAGAGTGTCAGTAAGAAGACAAGACTCACACAATCTCTGTCGGGCTCAGGCCTTCCAGTACAAGGATAACCACAGTGGGGTTGGAAGTGGGCTGAGGCCATCATCTGGGTCCAAGAGCCAAAGGAGGGTGCTTCCGTTGCACAGCATTGAGTGAGGCAGGCATCCGGCTCTGTTCCACAAGTGACCCCCCACGCTCTGTCTCTCATCTTAGGCACCTGGTTGTGTTAGTACCTGCAGCTCACCTGGTAGCCCCTGCTCTGCCCCTTTTTTAGGCTAAAGTTGGCCTATATGCAGGTCAGTTTGCCTGCCTCAGACATGAAACACCATGCCCCATTTTCCTGGTCTAGAAGGAGATTTTAGAGTCCACAGAGACAAAGCCAGATGGTAAGAGGGACTGCAGGTAGGGAAGATTCTCTGCGTTAGGGTTTAGGGGCTGGGTATTCCTTTTAAAGACAGTAGATTTTTCTGTTTGGGGGAAGGCACAGGGAGTCAGTTACGTGGGTGAACCTTTCTCTTTATCCTGCTCTAGTGCCAGCTCCAAGGTTCTTGCTTGCTGAAGGGTCAGAAGATGGGTCAACACAGTGCTAGAGACAGCTGCACCAGGACCATTGGCTCTGATGGGCGTGCGGAGTAGGTGGGCGCTCATGGTGGGCCTGGGGCCCCACACCTGCCTTTCCATGGCCTGGACTCCTATGATCAGGGTGCAGATCCCCAGCTCCACCACTTATCAACCACGTAACCTGGGCAAATTCACTTTCCACCTGAGATCAGTAGAGATGGACAATGAGAGGACTTCCCACACAGTGGCTGTGCAGATTAAAAGAGGTAGAACAGGCAGAACATCAGGCAGAGCCTGGTCCTTTGCTTGGGGGAGGAGAGCTCACTGTGTGCAGCCAGGTACCCGGGTCATCCCCCAATCTGCCCAGAGACTCAGCAGCCTCAACACCTATTACACACATGAAGTGCACTTAACCTCAAGGGACAGAAACAGACAAAGCCCCTGGTTGTAGCTGTACAGAGGAATGTGCATTTGAACAAGGAATTAGAGCAGAAGGGTGACCGGGGTGGGTGGAAGATGCTCCCTTGGTTTGGGCAGAATTGAGCTGCCTTGTGGAGCTGGCAGTTAGTGGAGATGGGCAGGCTGGGCTACATCCTCCACTTCTGAGCTCCCACTGTCAGTGATGCCCCTGTCTGGTATGCAAAGATGGTGTGTGTCAGACCCATGTGACGTTCCCCCTGCTCCCCAGGACGTGTTCAAGAAGGTGGCTCCCGCTCAGTGCCTGGGCTCCATCTGGTCCCAGAAAACACATTTGGAAATGAGCACATGACACCAACCATCCATGCCACTGTCACCCAGTTCAACAGTGTGGCCAAGTGCGTCATCACCACCTGCCTCGGAGATCTGGGCATGATGGCCCAGGAGAGGGCCTGGGTGGTGAAGCACTGTATGAAAGTGGCCAGGGTCTGCCATTGGAGGTCCAGCAGAGTAGCTCTCCAGAGTCCTGGAACTGCCACTTCCAATGTAAGAGATTTCAGGATTGAAGTCTGTGGTCTAAACCCCTGCATCATCCCTATGAGGCAGGGGATAGATGGGTCCCAGGGTGAACAGCTGGAGTTTCTGCCCTGTGGACAGATACTCCAAAATATCAGGAGTGAGAGAGGAGGCTGGGCCCTGCCCAGATAAGAGATAAAAGAGCACATATTCCTCATTCTCGAAGTCAAGGAAACCTTCCCAAATACACACATGCAGAAAGGCTCATTGAAGGTCAAAAAGGGAGGGTGAGGGTTAGGGTTAGGGTTAGGGTTAGGGTTTGTGATGTCTGCGTACATCCGTGTTGCTCCCAACCTCCAGGAGAGTTGGAAAATATGAGAATGTACGACCAACGGGACACACGGAGGAGGAGGCCAGGCACGGACACACTCTCCTGTTCACACAAAACAGCCCCGTGGTCCCCGTTACCCGAGGGGAACCACGGCGTGCTGGTCGACCCATCCAGTATACCCAAACCTTCCCAGAGCTCAGCGCCAGCCTCAGAAGCTATAGACCTGCTCGGCCAATCTCTGGCGACAACATGAACTGCCCACCTCCCGGCGCCACCGAAACAGTCGCCGCCAGCGTCGCCGGTCTCCCGGAACACTGCCTCGGGCACGGCGGCTGAGTCCCAGCCCTCTCAATGGGCACTGAAGCTCCGGATGGAAGGGACGGTCGCAAAGCGTCCGGGAAAGTCTGAGGCATGGATCCCGATTGCCGGCCGGCGAGGGTACAGCGCGGGCCGCCCAAATGCCCGAGTTCGTTCCGGGGCGTCCGTCTCGGCGCTAGCTCCTGTATCAGTACCGCGGGAAGCGACCCCGGCCACAGAAGAAGAGGGCGGGGGACTGGGAAGAGGTCGCCTGGAGGCTGCCGCGGAGAAGCGCTCCCCACGCGATTCCCGGCCGGGCCGGCGTACTAGCGGCCCACAGCGCTCGGGGGGGGTCCCTGCTCCTGGGAGCACTTAGGGATTTTGCGGGGACTTGGGCTGCGTGGACTCTAAAACTGAAGCCATGAAAGTACACGTAGAAAACATGTATGAATGATTTTTATTCTGTGGTTTCAAAATGGAGTCCTTGTAAAGCATTTTTTTTGCATGTTTTTTAAAAGTCCAAAAATCATCCAAGAAATGAATGATAAACTTGACCACAAATTCATCTTTACATATTCCACAAGCAAAGTCCAATGATAAGAAACCGGTGTGTGAGCAACATTTGTGCAAATACATGTGTAATAAGATTACTGATATCAGAATTATTTAATATAAAAACGGAACATTCAGTAAACATAGCCATTAAGAGGGATCAGGTAAGGAAATTCTAGTATGTCTATGCAATGCAATATTATTAATTTGTATTTAGTTTTTGATATTTTTACATGAAGTAAATCTATAGGTGTAAAGGTGTTGACTTGGAAAGGTGTTGATGATGGACTGTTCAATGGAAATAGCAAGTTGTAGGACTTCCACTGGTGCTAAAAATAAAAATTAAGGCATACACACACAAACACACAGGAGAGACTATAGCATCCATGTGATCCTACGGGAAAATGTGACTCTGGAATCAACCACATAAATGTGTCATTCAGGAGAAAGATCATCTAAATCACCTTATTCATTCCTTAATCAAATTTTCATTTATTAACAACTATTTTCTGAGAACCCCAATATTTCAGAATTTGAACTGGTATGAGGACTGAAGGGTAAATAATACTATGGCCTTACTTTCATAGACTTCTTCTTCTTAATACAGTAAATTAAATTACCCTGCAAAATAAAACTACTGATATTAAAAATTAAATGTAAATAAGGGTTTGCCCATTGTATAATTCCAAAATTTTGCTACTAGTTTACAAAGAAAAGTTGGCACTTTAAAAAATAAAGTTGACATTTAAAACATTGTCAGTTCTGGATCCTTGACTAGGCTGTATATTTTCAGAAAGGCTGGGTTATTAAAAATATTGTCTAATATTCTGAACTTCTGTAAAGTTGCACTGCAAGATTTAGAAAGAGTAAAGCTAGATTTCTTTTCCTAAGAGCCAGGTTTCCTGTTTACTGGATCATGAAATAAGTATTTTTTAAAATTAATTGTTTGGATTCGAAAATAAAGTTTTGAAAATCAATAATGGCTTTTATTAGAATAGAAAATCTGCTGCACATGTGCCTTAAAATTCATTTATCTGCCATTTTATTTGAACATCCATGGGGCACCATTTTCAAGAATACTGTACAAGAGGATCTCTATTTAAATCATTATTTTGGGCTCCTAATTTTCTCTTAGCTTAATTTTAGAGAATCCAAAACACTCCAAATAACACAGTATTGTCATATAGACATTTCCTGAAATGTGCTATAAGCTATATACTTTATTGATAAATTTGAAATGAAATGTATTGATAAATACATAATAAAAAACAAAATGTATTTTGTTTCTGTTATTATTATGCAAGAATGCACTTTTAAGAAAGAAATGTTATACGACATGCAAGAATCTCTGGAAGTTGCATGAAAATGCTTTTGTATTTAATAACCGAAAATTATGTAGTTCTAGACTTTGGTTATTTTTCTTAAGTTTTCAGTAGCATATTAAATTATGTATTCATTATTTCATCAATGTGACCATTTTTAGAGTTTGCTTTACTCCCAAGTGTAAATTAGAACTCATTAACTCCTGATAGTTTTCTATCAATAAAGTATTCTTTTCTAAAAAATATAAATAAAATAAATAAATTTATTTATTTTAAAAAAAGGATCCTATAATGAAAGAAATTTCTCTTCTAAAAAGCAGTGATGTACAGGGTTAAGAGTTCTTGTGCAATGTGCAGATAAAATAAAAATGAAGTTCGTTGCTATTGTCATCCTTAGTGCAATTTCACTACTCAGGTTTTTTTCAGTATACCTGGAAAATTAAATCTGTGATCACACTTAAAGTCATATCTTTTTTAAAAAAATACATCTTTATTAGAGTATACTTACTTCGCAATACTGTGCTAGTTTCTGTTGCACAACAAAGCGAGTCAGACATATGCATACACATATCCCCATTTCCCCTCCCTCTTGAGGCTCCCTCCCATCCTCCCTATCCCACCCCTCTAGGTCATCACAAACATCTAGCCGATCTCCGTGTGCTATGCTGCTGCATCCCACCAGCCAACTGTTTTACATTTGGTAGTGTAAATACGTCGATGCTACGTTCACTTTGCCCCCCAGCCTGTGTCATCAAGTCCATTCTCTATATCTACCTATTTATTCATGCCCTGCAACTATGTTCATCAGTACCTTTTTTGTTTTTTCAGATTCCATATATATGCGTTAGCATACGGTATTTTTTTCCTCTCTCTGACTTACTTCAGTCTGTATGACAGACTATGTCCATCCACCTCACTACAAATAACTCAATTTCGTTTCCTTTTATGGCTGAATAATATTCCATTGTATATATGTGCCACATCTTCCTTATCCGTTCATCTGTCGATGGACATTTAGATTGCTTCCATGTCCTGGCTATTGTAAATATCGCTGCAATTAACATTGTGGTGCATGTCTCTTTTTGAATTATGGTTTTCTCAGGGTATATGTTCAGTAGTGGGATTGCTGGATCATATGGTAGTTCTATTTTTATTTTTTTAAGGGACCTCCATACTGTTTTCCATAGTGGTTGTATCAATTTACATTCCCACCAACAGTGTGGGAGGGTTCCCTTTTCACCACACCCTTTCCAGAATTTATTGTTTCTAGCTTTTTTGATAATGGCCATTCTGATTGGCATAAGGTGATACCTCATTGTACTTTTGATTTGCATTTCTCTAATAATTTGTGATGTTGAACATCTTTTCATTTGCCTCTTGGCCATCTGTATGTCTTCCTTGGTGAAATGTCTATTTAGGTCTTCTGCCCATTTTTTAATTGCATTGTTTGCTTTTTTTGATATTGAGCTCCATGAGCTGTTTCTATATTTTGGAGACTAACCCTTTGTCTGTTGCTTCATTTGCAAATATTTTCTCCCATTCTGCGGATTGTCTTTTTGTCTTGTTTATGGTTTCGTTTGCTGTGCAAAAGTTTTAAGTTTAATTAAATCTGATTTGTTTATTTTTGTTTTTATTTCTGTTACTCTAGTAGGTGGGTCAAAAAAGATGTTGCTGTGGTTTATGTCAAAGAGTGTTTTTCCTATATTTTCCTCTAAGTGTTTTATAGTGTCTGGTCTTACATTTTTAAGTCTTTAAACCATTTGGAGTTTATTTTTGTGTATGTTGTTAGGGAGTATTCTAATTTCATTCTTTTACATTTGCCTGTCTAGTTTTCCCAGCACCAATTATTGAAGAGGCTGTCTTTTCCCCATTGTATGTTCTTGCCCCCTTTGTCATAAATTAGGTGCCCATATGTTTGTGGGTATCTGTACCATCCTGTACCATGGATCTATATTTCTGTTTTTGTGCAAATACCATACTGTCTTGATTATTGTAGCTTTGTGGTATAGTTTGAGGTCAGGGAGCATGATTCCTCCAGCTCTGTTTTTCTTTCTCAAGATTGCTTTGGCTATTCGGGGTCTTTTTTTCTTTCTATACGAATTGCAATTTTTTTTTGTTCTAATTCTGTGAAGAATGCCATTGGTACTTTGATAGGGATTGCATTGAATCTGTACATTGCTTTGGGTAGTATAGTGATTTTCACAGTATTGATTCTTCCAATCCAAGAATATGGTATATTTCTCCATCTGTTTATGTCACCTTTGATTTCTTTCATCAGTGTTTTATAGTTTTCTGAGTACAAGTCTTTCATCTTCTTAGGCAGGTTTATTCCTAGGTATTTTATTCTTTTTGTTGCAATGGTAAATGGGAGTGTTTCCTGAATTTTCATTTCTGATTTTTTGTTGTTGGTGTATAGGATTGCCAGAGATTTCTGTGCATTAATTTTGTATCCTGCAACCATACCAAATACAATGATTAGTTCTAGTAGTTTTCTGGTGACATCTTTAGGATTTTCTATGTGTAGTATCATGTTATAGGCAAATAGTGAAAATTCTACTTCTTCTTTTCCAATTTGGATTCATTTTATTTCTTTTTCTTCTCTCATTGCCATAGTTAGGACTCCCAAAACTATGTTGAATAAGAGTGGTGAGAGTGGACATCCTTGTCTTATTCCTGATCCTGGTAGAAATGCTTTCAGTATTTCACCATTGAGTATGAGGCTTGTGGTGGGTTTGTCATATATGGCCTTTATTATGGTGAGGTAGCTTCCCTCTATGCTCATTTCCTGGAGAGTTTTTATCATAAATCAGTTTTGAATTTTTTCAAAAGCTTTTTCTGCATCGATTGAGATGATTGTATGGTATTTATTCCTTAATTTCTTAATGTGGTGTATCAGATTGTTTTATTTGCGTATATTGAAGAATCCCTGGGACAAATCCCACTTGATCATGGTGTCTGATCCTTTTAACGTGCTGTTGGATTCTGTATGCTAGTATTTTGTTGAGGATTTTTGCATCTATGTTCATCAGTGATCTTGCCCTGTATTTTCTTTCTTTGTGATATCTTTTCTGGTTTTGTTTGGTATCAGGGTGATGGTGGCTTCATACAGTGAATTTGGGAGTGTTTCTCCGTCTGCAATTTTTTGGAAGAGTTTGAGAAAGATCGGTGTTAGCTCTCCTTTAAATAGTATTCGATAGAATTCAATAGAATTTGATAGAATTTCCCTGTGAAGCCAGCTGGTCCTTGACTTTTGCTTGTTGGAAGATTTTTTTTTATATAAATATGTTGGGGCTTACACTGAAGGAATGGAAGGGACCCACGCGTGCTTCCCATCCCTACTCTCAGAGGTCAGGGGACCTCACCTGGGGGTCCATCAGGCTTCCAGTGATCGATTGGGTAGGGCAAACACCATCCTCTCCTCACCTCTCCTCCCCCATTCTTGGAGGGCACCTACGGCCTACCTCTCCTGATACCCCTGGCCTCCCTCCTATGCCCCCAGGACCCATACGGCCTGGATGGGGCTTTGGAAGGGGGGAAACAGGCTTAGGAGCTCAGCAAGCTCTCTTGCCCAAGTGGGTCAGGCGATCGCCCTCCACTCCTCTCCTGCTCTTCCCGGAGAGTCCCTCCCACCTGCCTCTCCTGATATCCCCATCCTCAGGGGCACCGATCTTATCTGGCTTACACTTCTCCTCCCCCTTAAGTTCCTGTATGTCCTACCAGTTCACTCTGGGGTTCCTCCCGTCTCCTTGGGGGTCTGAGTTCCCCACCAGCGGCTGGAAGGCGCCTTAGTTGTGGGGAGATGATAACTCTGCATCTTCCCACACTGCCATCTTGAATCCTCCCCCTTATTCTTTTAAAATATGTACATATTCAATGAACTCTGGCAAACACTGCCACAGTCCAAAGAGATGTCTCCAAACTAAAGTTCAAACTAAATAGATTTGTGGGTTTTGATGCCCCGTTTTTGATACTCAGAAAATACCTGGTAGTTTTTATAGTTGAAGCTCATCCAGACGGAAGCTCTATTTCAGTAAAAGGGGTTTGTGATTTTATTCTTAGATCAGGGAAAGCAGCAAGTGGATTCCCTCCACAGAGCAGTAAAAATTGTACCTTTTGTGTCTTAGTGTTTATTCTAACCAAGATTACTGAGAATAATATAACCAGTTTTATATTTACCAAAAAAAAGGTTTATTTCACATGGCAAAATTTCCTACGTTTATGGGCTCTTTAGGTAAAACTCCAACATGTAGTGTTAAAAAATAATACTTTCCTAACCCAGGTCTGGCACAATGTTCTAAAGGGCAGATAGTAAATCTTTTAGGCTTTGTCACATGACCTGTGTTGCATCTACTCAATTCTGTTATTGCAGCAGGAAAGCAGTCACAGATATAAGGTAAATGAGTGAGCGTGGCTGTGCTCCAAAAAAACTTTATTTATTTATAGAAACTGAAATTTGACGGTCATATAATTCTCATGTCTCACAATTTTTTGTTTTAATATCTTAACATTTAAGTTATAAAAACATTTCTTAACTTGCAGGTTCTATCAGCACAGGCTTGGGCCGAATTTGGCGAACGGGATGCAGGATGCCATGACCTGATCTATAGAGCCACAGTGGAACTGACAATTTTTAGAGGTCAACATTCCAAAATAAACTGATTGCATTTGACACAGGCCAAAAAATATTAAAACAAAACAAATACCAAATTACCAAAGGCTCCCCATCGAATCCTCCTGAAGATGCCCCAGCCCCCCATGCATGGCCTCCTCATCTCGGCATACCCAGCCACCGGCAGTGAGTGAAACTCTCCTGTCCCTGTGCCCCATGGCCTGCTGCATGCAGAGCCCCCAATAGTTCCGAGCAGCAGCTACTTGCTGGGTACAGTTCCTCATACGTCAAGTCACCAGTATGTACAGTGTCTCCCAGAGGGACATAAAGCTGCCTTTCCCGTCCCACCCCTGGACGTGGAGTCCGGCCACTGAGTCCTGCTTCTCTGACGGCTAATGGCCAGTGGAGCGTGGCAGCTGTTTTGTGCTCTCTGCACACAAATGTGGCTGAGGCTGTGACCAGCTCTTGAGACTCACAGCCAAAGCTTAAGGATGACTGGCATTTCGATTCATGAACCGCCTTGTTTTGGCAGGGGACCGAACGCCTTCTACAAAATAATTTTATATAACCGTTATTACCAGGATGGAAACCTGGGCCCGTTCACACCAGAGACAAAGGTCAGAGAAGGGACACGCGGGATGCGGCGTGGACTTGGTGCCCCAGACAGCGGAGGGGCCAGAGCGTCCCATCCTCCTGCTCCCTGGGCAACTGGTCCGCAGGCAGGTGGAGCGGGAAGTGGCAGCGTCCCTGCGCCCCCAGACTTAGACGGGAGGCCGGGATCAAAGGCTCGTGCTGTCGCTGGGCCGGCAGGTCATGGAAGGAGCGCGGTAAGAGCTCGGGAAGCAGCTCCTTCTGACCCGGCTGAGGCCGCGCCTTCCCGGGACGGGGATCTACCATGGGTTTGGGGCCTTGGATGTGATTCGCTGGCCTCGCTGGCCTCCGCGCAGGGGACCCGGGGAGGCAACTCCAGGGCGCCCGGTGTCAGGTGTCCGCGGAGTCTCCGAAGGGCAGGTCCCGGGGCTTCCAGACTCGCGGCTGCACCCCAGGGTCCCCTTACGCCCCAGGACCTGGACATGTGGGGACAGCGCAGCCAGGCACCGACCCCTCTGGGTCGGAGCTGGTGGGGCGTTGAAGGGACCCCGCGCGACACCGACTGTTTCTCCGCCCGAGGAAGCAGTCAAACTGTCCGCCCCGTGGCCCCAGAGCGTGGAGCCCTCCCTCTCATCCTTCCTTCCTCCCCCAAACTCGGGGGGCACGGACTCCCGTTCCAGGTACCCCACCAGACCCCATGCTCGGGTCCTGAGATGCTTTTGGAAGGAGGCCCCCCGCGCTCTCCGCCAGCCGTCGGGGCAGAGACGTGAGCTCCGGAGGGTCTGGGTGAGTTCTGGTCTGAGAAGTGAAGGCCACCTGGGGACACATGCTCTAGGCCATGGGCACCTGCCAGGAGCGCGTCCCTGCTCTCTGCCCTTGTTCCACCCTGTGTGCCCTCAAATCAAAGTGGGTTCACCATTCTTCACTCAAGGCCTTTGTTTTTTCCTGTACTTCTCCTTGAGCTCAATGGTCGGGAAGTCACTCTGTGGTCCAAACACTATGTTGCGTTGTGTTTTGTGTTGAATGGACTCTACATCAGGACACCAGGGTGAGACTAGGTTTTAAAGAGGGTGGGTTACTTGTGCAAAAAACTGAAGTGAGCAGCGTCAGCATCTCAGGGGCACCCACACCCACAGCTGCACCCTGCCCACCCAGCCCCCACCCCAATGTCTTGGGTTCCTCCTGCCTAAACTCCCCAGCGGGCCTAGCTGTGCATTGGATTCTGTACCTGTGTTTCCCGGGGTCCACTCCTGGCTCACGCATGGCTGTGCACACCCCACCTGGCCTCCACCACCTCGTCCTCCACGAAGCTGCCCTAACAGGCTGTCACCCATATAGTGTGCACGCCTTGCTTCTTGCTGGTGATAAACTAACAAAGCATTATTCTGTATCCATCTATTATGACCCACGCTGATTACCCTCATTGTTTGATTATCTGTAACTCATATTTTAGTACTTAGTTGTATTCTAAAGTGTTGTGAAGAAAATTTTCAATTATGTAAAATAATGTTCTTTCAAGTGATGAAGAAGGGTAGTGTGGCCAACAGAAACATGGCCCCTCAAGTTGTCCAGGCCCTAATCCCCAGTATGAAGATGTAAAGTCACCTGGCAAAAGACACTTGTGTAGGGTGGTTAAGTTAAGCATCTTGAGCTGCGGAGAACCTCCTGGGTTATTTGTTTGGGTGCACTGTGATCACATAGGTCCCCGGAAGTGAAAGAGAGAGTTAAGAGGGTCACAGGTGCAGGAGATGGGAGGACGTGACCGAGGCGGGAGTGAAGTGGGTGCTGGGGCCACAAGCAAGGAGTGTGGCGGCTTCTAGAACCTGGTGAAGGAACAGACATTCCCCCAGAGCCTCCAGAAGGAACACAGCACCGTTCACACCTGATGTCCGCACAGTGACACCCATTTTGGACATCTGATTCCAGGACTGTAAGAGAAGGTACTTGTGTAATTTGTTATATCAGCAATAAGAAACAAATACAGGTAGGGAAGTGTATCTTTTTTTTTTTTAAGCAGGTTTATTATAACACTGGTTAGTGAAATTTCCTTGTATTGCCGGTTTGAATGAGGAGGGGTGACACTGAAAATGTGTCCTCAAGAAAATCATTTCAGAAGTCCCTCTACTGTGAGGAAAGAGTGGATCATGGCCAGGGGAGCCTCAGGGCACCAAGGGGAGCAGCTGTGTGCCCAGCACCTGACTGAAGAGGTCTGAGGGCCTCTGAGTGGGACAGGGAGATGCAGAGAGGCTTTCCTGAGGTCTCTGCATCTGCACCTAACCAGAAGCTGAGCACCGGGCATCCATATGGAAGCAGGGACGATGGCTTACTGTCCTTACTTCTAAAGCAGTGATGACAATACTATCACGTCATATAGCTGTGTGGAGAATTACATGAAGTAATGTGTGTATTAGCACATATCTCAGGGCTTGTAGCAATCCCCGTTAAGCCCTATGAATGATTTGAGATAAATATGTTACTTGTCTAAATGGGCCACAGGGTGGTCAGTCTTAGCATTGGATTCTGGTCCTGCTTTGGACCCTTCTCCTTGCTCCTGACTTGTTTCTACTTCTCCATCCCCCTTGATCCACACGGACATAATGACTTCCAGCTGAAACTCCACTTTCCCTTGTATGTGGTTGGAGGGTGGGCAGGAAGCACCCTTCTTCTGTGCCTACCTGAACCCTTAATTTCAGGATCTTATTTAATCCCCATAACAAAGCACTGAGGCAACACAAATATTCTCCTGATTTTCGAGAACACAGAACTGAAATTTGGTGCTCTACTAACTTGGCCAGGATCACAGAGTGAATGAGTGAGTGATCAAGATTTAACTCCAGGCAAGTGTGATTCCTGGGCCCTCACAACCACAGGAAATTCACCTCCTGTGCTACTCAGAGCTCAGTGATTGTACTGGTGTTTCTTTTGAAGTAGTCTTCAAATTCTGGTAACAGATTTCTCTTATTACCAAAATACTTTATATTTATTGTAGCAACCTTTAAAAATATTGAGAATCACGAAACGAGCTATTTAAATTCACCTGTAACTCACAACCCAAAAAATCTACCTGTAAGAGAGGATCTCTCATTTTCCATTTCCTTTCCATGTTAAATATTTGCCTGATATAGAAGTTACTAGATTTGCTTCACGAAAATTCTTATTGTTCAGCATTTAAGATTATTTCTCATTTTAGAGTAAGCATTCTGATAGTTAAAATATTATACCTAATTATGTGTTTTTTATAATTTCCCAGAAATGAGCACAGAAATTTCTATGTCAAACAGAAACCATTTTAAAGGCTTTTGATTTGCATATACTGCAAAAGGGCCAAGCAGAAAAAAATAGAAGAGATGCAGATCATAATGGATGAAAGCTAGAATCTTTGTTAGTGGGTAAGATATTATATAAAAAGATTCTTTTCTCTTCAGAGAAAGGAAAATATTTCAGTCTAAATTTATACAGATAGGTTGTTTTCCTTTCCTGTTTTCTAGTAACCTTTTGTATTTCTTCATTTGAATTTTCCCACTTATGTATCTTGCCAATTTTTCTCCTACAATGTTTATACTATTATATATTTGTAGGAATTATTTATCAGGACTATCAGACATCCGTGAACCATGTTATAAATAACATTTTGACTTTGTAGTTCTCCTCTTATTTCTTGACCTATAAGACTTGAACAATGTTGTGTAGTAAAACCCTTTAAGGTGTTTCTATGTAGTTTGGCAATCAGGATAATGCTTATGTATCATTTTCTTGCAGTTGCCATATCAGGTACCACAGCCTGCTGGGGGTGGAGGCCCTTAAAGAAGAGAAATATATTTCCTCAAAGTTCTGGAGGCTGGATGTCCAAGGTCAAAATGTCATGCGTTGTGGTTTCTCCTGAGTCCTCTCCTCTAGCTTTGCAGATGGCGGCCTCCGCAGTGTGTCCTCACATTGTTTTCCTGTGGTGCACACAGCCCTGTGTCCTTTGTTGGGACGAATTTCCTCTTCTTACAGGGACCAGGGACGGAGACAGATTGGATTAGGGTCACCCTAACAGCCTTATTTTAATTGGTTCACCTCTTTAAAGGCCCATCTGCAAGTCCATCCACATTCTGACATACTGGGGGTTAGAGCTTCAACCTATGAATTTGGGGGACACAGTTCAGTTCATAACAGTTTATAAATGTCTTCCTTGCCACAAGATCATAGAAATATTTTTATTTTCTTCTTGAAGTTTACTATATCAAATTTTGTATATAAATGCCACTTGTAATTTATTTTGTCATGTGATATATTATTTATTGAGAAATATGTAAAGAAACTGCATAAGTAATATAATGTATAGTAAAAAGTACTCATATTCTCCCCACCCACTTATAAAAAATAAAACATTCTAATTCTTCTGTGCCTCTCAACTCTCTGACATTCCCTGGCTTTCATTAGAGAGACTCACATGCATATGAATTCCTAAACAACTCTTTGGCTTTTCCTCCTTTGGTCCTTTATATAAGTAAAATCACAGTGATTATCTGTTTGGAAAGTAATTTTTATTTTGTTTCCAGTGTTGTTTTCTGAGATTTATCCATGTTGCTGCATGCACGTGATTTATTTCTGTTATTTAATAGTCTATACTTTAAATATACCAAAATCTATCTAATCTATTTGGAATGAATATTTGAATATTTCCTAATATTACTATTATGGAACTGGTTCGCATGTGTCTGCTGTGTGTCTTGGGTAACAATTGATAAGACTTCAGAAATGTACTCAACTATCTGTACAATATAATCACAGCTGATATTCCTATTAAACTAGAATGACACTTCCTGTTATGCCACATGTGAGACAATGTTGTTATTGCCATTTATAAACCTTTGCCCAACTGTGGAATGTGGAAAAGTGTTTAACTGTGATTTTAGTATGCATTTAATTTATTACCAATGAGAGTGACCATCTCTGAAAATCTTCACTGGACATCCATATTTTACCTTCTCTGAAATTCCTGTCAATGTCTTTTTGACATCATTTATTGTTGATTTCTAAAAGTTGTTTATAATGATTGCACCTATCACTTAATTCATGTCTTCCTTCTTTTTATGTTGCATTTTAATGATCAGTTCTTAATTATAACATGATAGTATTTATCAATCTTCTTCTTTAATGTCTTCCACTTTGTGTGAATTTTTAAGAAGTTCTTCATTTCCCTGATATCATAAGAATATTCCTTATGTAGGTGCCTAAAGATTTTGGTTTTTGTCTTTCACTTTGAATTTCAATTTACCTGGAGTTGATATGTCTGCATTGTTTCTGAAGGAAAGTAGCTCATCCTGCAGCGAAGCCTGTGGGGAGAAGATGCCACCGCACCCTCTCTTCCCATCTCCCTTCACCTACAGCCCGCACTTGGGATTAAGATCCCATCTCTGGAGGCTGTAGGAGCTACAAGAAAAGGTAGAACAGGACAAGGGGACAGAGAGAACGGGACTGATATTTTCCATGGGTGGTGTGGAATCTTTCTCTAAAGAGGGGACATTTGAGTAAAGGCTATGAAGACAGAGAAGGAAAGAGCCATTTATTGCTGGAGTAGTAGCAAGTTTCATCAAGCCACAGAAGAAAATGGAAAATTCTCTGTGACAGAGGGTGCTCAGAGGTTTCTAAGATGGTGCGGTGGCCGGTGTGGTCAGAGCGTGTGCATGTGCATGAGGAGGAGAGGACGCCAGAATCCTGGTTCATTTTCACAAGCTCTGCCCTTCAGGTTACCCCATCCCCTACCTGATGGGGAACCTTCCTGTTTTTCAGGAAAAAACTGGAATGTCATTGTGACTCCTACACAAAGCAAGGACCTCCACTGCATTGTGATGGTCCTTTACTTTCTATCACACCATGAAAGGATGAGTTTGTTACAGAGAAAATTTGGGATGGAGGAGTGTTTGTTTGTTGGTTGGTTTGGTTTGATTTGGTATTCTTAGTTATAAGAATGGTCAGTCCTCAGTAAATATTGAATACTGAATAAATGAGTGCAAAGGGGTGATGGAATCAATTTCTTCTGACCTCATCTTGGTCTGGTAGGAAGCTGGTGTAATAGGTTTAGAGCTACTGCTAAACAAAGTCTAGTAATGGCTACTTCTGCTTTTCACCATGATGAAGGGTCTGGTAAATGAATATCAGGTCACAGCCGCCTGCTGTGTTCCCTTAGTGAGAATTGGTTCCCTAGAGGCCCAGGATGCCAAGAGAAGACCAGACCCCAGGAGAAGAACAGCCTTCAGCGCAGATAGAAAGAAAATTTGAAAACTGGGTCTCGAGTGGGGACCAAAGGCAGCGATGGCACCGCAAGAGGAAAGCAAGTGAAGAAAGAGAAGCAACAGGCAGAAGGGGCGGAGTACAGACCACCTGGGGATGGGGTGGTTGAAGGAGTCACAGCAGAAGAGGTGAGAAGTGGAGAGGACGGGAGAGGGGCCCTCAGACAGCAGAGGTCAGGCCAGGGTCCCGCAGGGGACGCTGCAGCCTCAGCCCGCCTGCCGCCCACCAGTCACGAAGGGGAAAGCACTTGTGCAGCAGGACAGCATATGACTTAGTAATACTACAGCCCTTGTGAATGAAATCCGCAACTAATGCCATTGCTTCAAAAATCTCACATAAATACTTACTTTTACTTTGTTTTTTGACTTTTTTTGTATAAAGACCTAAGTTTTGACTGAACTCGTGATCCACCTGATAACTCATCTTAGAATTACAGACAGACCTGGGGTGTCTCTCAGCTCTGCCTCGTGGGAGCTGTGACTCAGGGCATGTCCCTCACACACACACACACCCACGCCTCAGTGCCCTTATGTGTAAAATGGACATGATAATATTGTCTTGATGATTAAATAAGAAATTGCCTGTAAAAGTCCACAGTGTCTTGGCCATGGTAGGCTTACAGTGTCATCTTATTATGGATTTTATATTTCCAGTGTGAAATTAGAGACACTTTACAAAGGGCATCCTGATAACTGGACTGGGTACAGAGATGGATTTTCTTTATCTCACGGGAAGAATACCTACAACAGTTAGCTTCACTGGGTCTTCATTTTTCTCCATCTTGGCCTGCACTCTTGGCCTTGCCTAGTTCCCCTCTCCTTCCCTCTTTCAGACGTTGTCAATGTTGTTCTCTCTTCAGTGTTGAGTTTTGTCTCCAGTTGTGGCCAGAGTGAAATGGCAGTCATCTACCAGAGGAACACCTGACGAAGATGAACACAGATGCATGCTAGCTGTCTTGTAAACAGGGGGGTTTCAGTGCTTACTTGTAGTTAATGACATGCCTAAGACCATTTAAAAATCAGAATAGAGTAACTATGCTTCAGGCATCCATATAGAGTTGAGTGGCCATTGTCGATGTGGCTTTACATACATCCCTGCATCACTGAGAACTTGAATTTTTGGAGGTGTATCAAACTCAAGGCCACCACTATCCATTTTCCAAACAATGTCTGCCAGCAGCTGCCAGTTGCAACCCTGGAATTTCAAAATCACCCTCCTTCAAAACTATATATTTATTTTGAAACCAAACCAATCCTTGCTTAACAAGCCTCTTAATTCTTGGCAACTTCAGTCCTACTTCTGGACAAAGCATTTATGTAACCTTGCAGGATTTTGGATTTATACACTTTCCCCATTCTGTAGTCTGTGGGAACACAGTTCAAGTGTTCCTTGGATGTGTGTCTTCTGGGCTGCAGTCCTAACAAACCCCTAATAAAAGCCTCTTTGTTTCAAGCAGGACTCTGTTCTGGGCGTTTGCGGTCAACACATGCTTTTCTCTCTGCTTCCTGTGTCTTTGTCATCATTCCCCACGAGGCCAAATTTCACACTCCGTTTCTTCCCAGGACCTATGCTGACCCTTCATTGATGAAAACGTGCTTCAGCAGATCAATTTACCCTTAACATGTAGCTATTTTACAGATCTTTTCTTACACATATTTATACTTATGTAATTTGATGCTCTATATCTTGGCAAATCAGTTGACAACTTTTCAAAGGGTTAAAAAACAAAATTCAACAGAGCAAATGTTAAACATCCTATTGTCTTTATTCAGTGATTCTTGAATCTGGCACCATCCGGTCTAGCAGACAAAAAGGAGTTCCAAGAGCTAAAGAAGACAAGAGGTTTTACAGGTGGAAGGGAGCAGAGACAAGAAAGTTACACTAGGCAGCTAGGTGGTTCCTAATTGCAAGGTTCCTTTCTTGTAGTGGATGGGAGGGGCCTTTTGGGCAGATGACCTAACTAGTGCTGATCAGGAGATTCCTAATTGGATGGTTCAAGCTTCCATTTCTGGGAGACGAAAAATCTCTTCCTGGTTGACCTATAAGTCACATAATTGATACACATACTCTCTCTCTCTTCTCATTGCAGTGAAGTGTCCCTGCTTCCATCCATAAGCTCTCTGAAATTGCTCATCTCTACCCATTTAGCAGCGTGAGTGACATGCCTAGGTTGAGCCCACCTCTTGCACAACTGCCAGACATTTGCAGGAGGAATCCATATTCTCACCAGAGAGATCAGAATAAAAAGCTCATCCACTTACTGATGGTGAATCCTTGGTAGTCTCATCCTTAGCTAAATCTGCTTACTATTGTTGATTTTGTACATTTGTGCTTCCTGGTTTAAAATGTTTTCTTCTGTGATGAATTGATTATTAAGTGTTCCATATACTTCACCATGTGCAGGATTTTCACTTTGGTCTTGTCCTAATGATCAAGAGATGAGAAGATTAAACAAGCCTGCCTGATTTATTAAAGATTGATTCTATACAAGTTTTCTTATTATATCTCAGCCACATAACTGAAAACAAACACAGCAAAATAAAACCACAGCTCTGGCATCACTGTTCTTGTAGTTCTATACTTAAAAATAAATCTTGTCATCAGAGCTTTCTTTCATCTATAGTTGCCGTATTTGGAATGTTTATTACCATGATGATGGGCTGCTTTGGCTGTTTATACAACAAGGGTCATGGCTGGAGGCTAGTCTTTTTGATCACAGTGTCAAAAGACACCCATGTTATCCTGCAAAATTGTATCCCATCTGTACCTGTAAATATCTGATTTCCCTTGGTGACTAGGTTTATACACCAGTTGTATGGGTTTGGTTTAACATCAACCTTCTAACAATAAATAAATCCATTTTTGTGTGATGTCAAATTAGGTTGCTCTAAATTGTGAAACTGATTAATCCCTTGATCAATTCCCAAAGTAATGCTTTCCACTCTGTAAGTGCTCTCGGGACATGACTGATCCATTGTTGGTTGAGGATGTTTTTACATAACATGGAAGATAATGCACAATTGAAGGGATGACCTTGTGAAAGCAACTTTGTATTTGCTTACATCCCTCAGATATTACAACCATGAGAAGCCAAACATAGAAATAGAGAAAAGAATGGTGGTTTCCAGGTTAGGGCAAAGAGGGAGGGAGTGGTAAAAGGGAACAAGAATTCAACCATAAGATGGCTAACGTCTGAGGATCTAATATAAACCACGGTGACTATGGTCAATAACACTGTTTTTGGAAGTGAAATTTGCAAGAGGTTGAAACCTAAATGTTCTCTGACACACACACAAAAATAAATATGTGAGGCGACGGATGTGTTAATTCACTAGGCGGGGGGGGGGACATCTTTTCACATTTATACATATTTTAGATAAATACAGTTTGTCTAAAGTACAGTTCGAATATCTTACAGTTTGAATATCTTACAGTTTTAATATCTTACAATTTTATGTCAATTTTATGTCAATTCCACCTCAATAAATCTGAATTTTATTTTATTTTATTTATTTATTTTTTTGCGGTACACGGACCTCTCACTGCTGTGGCCTCTCCCGTTGCGGACTACAGGCTCCGGAGGCGCAGGCTCAGCGGCCATGGCTCACGGGCCCAGCCGCTCCGTGGCATGTGGGATCTTCCTGGACCAGAGTACGAGCCCGCGTCCCCTGCATCGGCAGGTGGACTCTCAACCATTGCGCCACAAGGGAAGCCCTAAATCTGAAATTTTAAAATAGATATTGTTGCCGAACCAGGTTCACTTGCCTGACGCACAGCAAGCCAAACACTGAGACGCCAAGTTTGCAGCAGGGAAGGGTTTATTCATGAAGCAGTCAAGTGAGGAGATAGGAGAACAAATCTCAGATCCACCTCCCCGAAGGTGAGGGCTCAGGATATTTACAGGATAAAGAAGCAGGGCGACTTTAGGCATGAGGAAAGGTGATTGGCGGTGGGGAAAACGTGAGGTCATCAGTGTTCTCCCCAGGTATATCTGGATCACAGGCTTCTATGAGATGCATGTTCATAAATGGAGGCAGTCAGCATAATCTGAGATTGGAGGTTTAGCCCCTCGGACATCAAATGGTCACTCATCAGATCCCTGGGCAGACCCAGTTGTAGGGGTGGTGGGTCCCAACCAATCTATTTTGGATTGCACTGAACAGGAACCAACTCGAAATTCCTGGAAAACAACTTAAACCTCCCAGTTACTATAATGACCCATAGTTGGAGGCGTTATCTACAGCGGTGGTTAAAGTGTTTTGTTGTATATTACCTAGGTTACGTGAAGCTTGGAGTGTATGGAATTAAAGAGAGACAGGGAAAATACAACTAAAGTGAGTTCAATCAGCAGAGGCAGTTCTTCAACACGCTATTCCCTTATCCGTTGTTCTGTAACACAAGCTCAAGCATTTCTCTTAGTCACTACTTTCTGTTAACCCAGAAAGGGACATGGTTTCAGTATTACATCCAGGAAAAATGGAAGGTTGATAGTGTCTAGCTCCATAACACTTAGGATTATAGGAACTCAGTCAAACATCACACGGTACAAAAAGTCTGCCTTGCTGACAGTATCGGAGCAAGCTTTAGTTATTACTCATTTCTGAATTACCATGTTTACCTGCATTGTTGGCTTAATGCATGAGTTACAAAGAGCTGCACACTGGAAACTTCCTAGAGCGTTTGATCCTATTCTCCCAAAGTAAAATGCTGCATTTGTAGATTACCCTTTGTGGGGACTCCTTTGATTTTTTGTATATTAGATTTTAAACAGACATAGAGAGATATCATGAAATAATTTTCTCTATTTTTCCTTTTATTATTTTCTTCAATATAACCCTCTCTTTAGTTAGTAAGAGGTACCCATGTTGCCTCAAAAACGATTAGGTTTTTATCACAAGAATGCAAAGAGAAAGAATGGTCCGATGTTCCGCTTTTATATTTTCAAAGTAAGCTATTTAAGTCCAGACTGGAAATAGTTGTTCTGAAAAGTAATCCCTTTCATTTGGAAGAGGTGAAATTCACTGAATGAAGACAAGGCCCTAGAAAATAAGAATGAGGACACTCTGATAGAAGAGCAGCACAGTGATAACCTGCCCAGCAATAGGAGGAAAGAGGAGGAGAATGACACAGAGCACCCTGTCTCAGGAGAGGAGACAAGATTCATTCTGGCTGAGAGAGGAAAATAAGGTGGACAGAGGGCTGTTCTTGGAGGGTTTGTGGTTTCAGGGATGAGGGGACCTGGCTGGTTTACTGATGGGGGATGAGAATCGTCGTGGCGAGAAATCATCCCTCATCAGCAGGGTGTGGGCATCAGGAAACCCCACTGAGACCCGTAGACCCTCTGCTGCCAATGACTGAGCACCGGCCACCATTGCTCAGGGGCACATTGGCTGTCCTGGTCTTTGAGGTTTCCGGTGGTGCTGGGTAGCTTCTGTGCTCGTGTCTCCTGGACCATCCAGCAGAAGCCCTGACCATCCCTTCCCTGATCCTCTTTGAACCCTAATTGAAAATTCTCCCTTTTCAGTGACCTGGAGTGTTATAAACATTCCAGTGGTTTGCAAAGTCAGACACAAGATGGAAGAAGAAGGAAAAAACTGGAATAAAATGTCATTAACAATTTTTTTGAACTCAAATTGTTTTAAAGAACAGAGTCTGTTTTCTGAGGGGACGGGAAGTCCACTGTGGCAGGTGAGGCCCAATGGCGGCTGGGCACTCAGCAGAAGGACTCTCTGAAGGAGGGCATGGGATCCATATGAAGACAGGAAAGAGAGTCCATGGCTGACAGTGGGAAGTGAAAGAGAGAAGTGAGAGCTGCTGGGACAGGATAGGGCTCTGCTCCCCTCTGGGCACCTCTTCCCTTCCAGGCAGCTGCTGTGCACAGACGTCGGGCTTCAGGATAAAGACTCTTGGGGGAGCGAGGCTTGGCAGTAGGTGTAGCCGGGGAGGGGTTCCACGGGTTTCTCCCAGCATTAGTGGCAGCTGTTCATGTCCTAATCCTGTCAGGTCGCCTGTGGTGCTTCTGCAGGAGGGACATTCTACCTGAACTGATGGCTGAGGCCTGAGCCCTCTTATGGAGACTGGGGAGAGGGCTGGTCTGTGCTGGGAAGAAGCAGACCCTTCTGGGAAACTAAGAAAACTGGGGATAGGCGGGGCATGAAGAAATGATTCTATTCCACACCCTTTGGGACGGGGAGAGGGTCACCTAAGGGACAGAATGCATCTAGATGGGCTCACAAGTTTACTCGGGAAGGATGTCATGAAAATAATTTTTATGTTTAGTCTTTAAACTAAACGGGAGTGTCTGGGTTGTTGGGCCTGAGAAAGAGCCCCAGATATGAGTCACTTGGGGTCCAGGTTTGTGCTTGAGTTGCTGCTGAGCCTCTGGGGATCGCCCTGTGTGGACAATCCCTTATTAACCCGGCACAACACATGCAATGTGCCTGCAAACAGGCAGGGGGACACTTGACACTCAGGAGGCATCAGGTTAATGAAGGAAGAGCCCCCAGTGCCTGTCTTTGGCTGAGAGAGGACAGTGGTGACACTCATCCAAGTGCAAATACGTACATCCTGTGACACAGTACTTTGGTGTCGCTTCTCTGTACTGTACTCTATCTTAACTTCTTTCTTTAGATTTTAGTTTTTGTTAAACAGAAATATGGAGATTAAGGAAAAACAGGGATAAGTGGGGTAGGTACAGTTGCTCCATGCTCCACTTTCTGAAAAAAGAAATCAAACTAGGCCAGTGCCTGAGATGACATTTGGAATACCTGTTATAACCACCATTAAATATGTAGCTTCCATGAACTGAAAGTGACCTCCATCCCACATGTGCACGTTATGGCTGGTGGTCTGGCTCGTGTGTGACCCAGGTAACGGCAACAGGAAGAGCAGGAATGGAATCATGAGAGTGGATGACCACGTGGGTCTTTTTGTTCCAACACCATGAACCTCCGAGGACTTTGTGAATAGGTTCCATTTTGATTGCCATTGCTGGCCTGAGAGATAGTGTGAACTGTAGTTTATGGATGGGTGAGTGGACATGTGAAAGACAAGTTCAAGGGCAACTCTAACAGAAGTATCATTTATGTACAGATCCAGGAAAGAAACCAGATATTTCAGACTCTTTCAGAAGCCTGTATTAGCCACTTGGATGCCTGATATATTAGGGCTGCTCCCCTGACTTTAAACCCAGCTTCACCCACCCTCATATCTTGGCATTTATAAGTGAGGAGGTGGTAGGAGGCATGTGGGTGGTGACTTCAATTGTTATTTAGAGAGTGGCCTGTATGGCTGCCATGGTTAGGTGCAGCTACGCAGTACAGATCATTTTTCTTCCTAATATGTCTTCTGATTCCTTTTTACTATACTGGTTTCCACAAGCTTAATATTTTGCAGCATACGGTGTTTTACCACAAGCCTCCAAAGATCACCTCCTTCAGAGGGACCTCCTGCTTCTGCACCATTGCTGCTGCTCTGAGACTGTCCCCTGCCTCATGGCCCTTTCCAAGCACTTTCCTTTTGGCGCTTTCACAGCTCATGCTCAGACCTGCAAATGTCACTTTTTCTCACTCTTTCATGGTTAATTCTCTGACCATCACATAAGAGACCTCTTCTCACTATTTCCCACTCATGGCAGCCTACAGCTGCTGAGTGGGAAGCCCTCTGATGGTGTCTGTCAATAACCACCATCAGCACCCAGCACACTGGCTTCCTTTCCTTCCGGTCTCTACCTGACACTCAGATCTGCTGGGGGCTCCGGATGTCGAGCAGGGAAGTGCACTGTTTGTGCATAGACACTGGGAGGGTACATGCTTCCCTTTTGGATTTAAAAAAATGTAATATGGAGTGATTCTAATAACTAGCCACTATACATCTTCATATACAGAATTTCAGACTTCTTCAAAGTAAATCTACATCAGTGGTACAGCTTAATCCAAAAGGGAAGTTAAGTGGTACCCCTTTCCAATCCACTCCCAGATTAAAGATGTTTTGATCAAAATCAAGACAAGAACACTCTTGTTCCTTTACCAAAAAATGTTTGTGCATCTGATGCACAGCAAAGCAAAGCATGAGACACTGATATTTGCAGCAATGAAAGGCTTTGTTCACAAGCCAGCCAAGAGAGACAACGAGAGAACAAGTCTCAGATCCCCCTCCTTGAAGGCCAGGGACTTGAGATATTTGCGGGATAAAGGACCTGGGTGGACTTAGGCCTGGAGAAAGGCGACTGGAAGTAGGGAAAAGTGAGGTAATTAGTGTTCTGCAGAGACATATCTGAGCAACGTGCTTCCTTGTGGGATGTACGTTCAAATGTGGAGGCACTTAGCATGGTCTGAGGGTGGAATTTCTGGTCCTCTGACCTGAAACGGTCATTCATGGGACACCTGCACACGCCCAGGTTTGGGGGCAGTGGTCCCAACAAGTCTTATCCGGCTCAAACTTGAGTTAGACAAAGCTGACTCCAAGTTCCTGAAAATAACTGGGGCCACATCTTTCATCTCGGTGTGCATCTTGGAGGGTATGCAAATTGCCACAAAATAGTTAAAGTGAGCTTGCTCAGTGAAGGCAGGCTACAAGCAGAGGGGTGACACAAGATCAAGAAATCTGCTGGGCGCCAGTTTCTGTTAACCACACAGGGCTCAGTTTCAATCCTTTTCTAGCAAGTGAAGACAAACTGTAATAAGCTCATCATGGTGTGATTCCCCTCACTTGGATTGCTTCCCTTTCAAGTCTTTTGTGTTCCCTGATCTTTGGTGTCACTCAGGGCTGACATGATGAACAGGATCCCTGCACCTAAAACTCCTGGCCAGATGTTCGAGGGGCAGAGGACAGGTGTGATTGTGTGGACAGCCTAGGTCATCCTGGTGGCTGAGGGGAGACTCGATTGCTTCCCTAGATTCATCTCTCTGCACTCCTTGCCTCAGAGCACTGGGACATATGGGGACACGATCTAAGGTGAGCATAATATAAAGGTACCCATGGACAGTTCACTTGATCTTTCACACAGACTTGAAGGCAGAGAGGAGACAGGAGCCTTGTAGCTTTTCTGCTCAATTAGGCAGATTCTCCCAGGGTGGACGTTTCCCTGGAATTCATGGTAATGGCAAGTGTCTGAATCATAGATTTAAAATTTCGAGTTCTTCCCTTTCTTGAATACTGATTATTTGTTGGAAGTAAGAGAATATGAAAAATTATTTTACACATCCCTGGATATCACACACATCCCCAAAGCAAAATTTATTGCTGAGCCTAAAAATGGGCTGAAGCAAAACTAGACTCATTAATCATGATCACCCTTTCCATTGTTCTGCCATAGATTTCCTGCTTCAGGCTCTCTCCTAGCAGGAGCCATAGTGATATAATAATATAAATGATGTAGTTTCACACACATGGAATTTTCTGCTCTAGAATAAACAATCATGTTTTAATCTATTCATAACCAAATTTGTTCTGAAGGGGAATTAACAACGGTCGGTTTTGTGTATATTTACACCTTTACTTATGAGCCTCCTGTGATAGGAAGTCTCTTGACTCTGCAATGTTAGCAGCCACGTGGCTCTCGTCCCCACTGTACTGCAAGCTCTTTGTGGGCACATGGATATGTATCATCTTTGCATTCCTCATGTTATCTGGGTTGGAACTTCACCATATGCACAAACAGGAAGAGGAATTTCTAAGGCCAGTTCAGCTGAGAGATGAAGATAAGAAATACTGGATCATGCACCAACCTGCATCACTGGAATCAGAGGAAGTGGGTTAAGGAGATGGCATGGAAGTAGAGAAAGAGGATCTGGAGAATGACCCAAACCCTCCTGAGGGCAGGAGGGTCAGTGAGCGAAATCCCTTTTGTTGGAAATCTTTACATGCTCCTGGGGCAAGTCATCTGTGCAAAGGGACCATGAAAGACCACTCGCAGAGCTGGTGAATGGTCACTTACCAGATGCGTAAACAAGAAAGTCAATATTTATTGCCCACACTGGACATTTTCGATAAATAAAGCTGTATATTTTGCTTGAGTGGCAGGGTTTTACCAAGGCAGAGCTGTAAGGTATATAAGAATATCATTTTTGAGGTAGTTTTACTTCACTTATATTGTTTGTTACATAATAATAGTAGCTACCCAGGTTATTGTAGGCTATCTCGTCGCCCCCAGCTCTGACTTTCTCTTCTTCTGTGACACAGGACACATTAACTTAACCTCTCAAAGTCTGAATTTCCTCATTTTAAAGCAATGGTGGTATGACCTAATCCACAGGGCTATAGAGAAGATTAGAGGAGATCATGGATATGAGATATTTACCATGTGGCCTAGAAGGGTAATTTCTCTACACACACAGACCACTATCATTATAGAAAAAAAAACATTAGGAAGAGGCAAAATGGTGGAATTTTGGAGAGATAGTTTCAGACCTGGATTCTAGGACCACAGATAATTCTTAAGAATTTTTCCTTCAAAATATCATTTAATTCTCTCCTGCAAAACTGCATTATTTTTCCTAATAATATTCCAACACACTCATAACCACTCTGCTTTCTTCCTCTCTATCCTGATTCAATATACCCCTCACATGGTTATGAGGCTGCTCTTCTGAACCACGAGGTTGACCATACTGCCCCCCTATTGCAGACACTGAGGCCCAGAGAACAGTCTGATGCTCGTTGGCTGTCTAGGGCTCCCTGTCTCTCAGGCTTCTCATGACCACCCTGCTTACCCGGGGACTCACTGTGACCAATTATTCCATTGTGCAGAATTCTTTCCACAATGACTCTCTTCTCAAGAGATTCATTCTGCCTTTCACACTCCCTCCATTCCTCTACAGTGTCCCTTACTCATCAAGTCTCAATTAAACTATAACTTCTTTTTTTAAAAAACTATCACTTCTTCCAACACTTTCATCACCTCCCTTGACCCTTGACAAAATTAATCACTGTCCTGTGTGCTTCATTTCATAGCCTATTCTACATTGTGTTACTGGTATTTGTCTTTCCCCTACTAGGGTGTGAATTCCTTCAGAATCAAAACCATTTTATATTATATTGACCTTAGAATTTCTCAGTGACCAACATAAAATTCTTGCTTATGCTCAGGCAAAAATTACTTGAATTGAAACTTAACCTCCGTGGAATTCAGATTTTTTTTCCCCCAACCATAAAGTGAAGATGTTGATCTAATTTCACTTTGAAATTAAAAGATATTCTAAATAAATAATGTCCCAAGCATTATAAATTGTGAAATGATTTTAGGGATAAAAAAAAGGCAAAGTAAAATAATTCAAAGCTAGTTACTATAGATGTAGCAGAACGCTTTCCAGGGGACAGTGGCTCTCAAGTGGGGTGAATGGCGGCTCTGAATTAAGTTTTGCCTAAACGCCACATCCTAGCCCTGTGTCCACAATGAGGATTCAGACTGTCCTTGCATAGTTGATGACTCTGTAGACAGGAAGTGAACAAAAGAAGCATGGTTGCTGAGACTCTGATAGAGTCCCCCATAGGAAATGAGTGTGATTTCATGGAACAGTCCTGGGAACAAGGCCAAAGCCCAGAGGTGTTCAGTGGCTCTAGACAAACCTGATGGCAGTTAATTGACATGAGGCTGACCCAAACAATCTAAATGTGAAGTGGGAATAAAGCTATCAGTAATGCCGGGGGACCCTCTAATAAAGGCAAAAAAAGGCAAGGGAAAATATTTTTAGTTCAGCAGGAAAAGGAAAGTCCTGGAGCCTTGTCATTTTGTGAGACACGACACAGAGAAACATCGTGGACCTAGTGACAATGTGGAAGTGAGCGTGATGTTCAAATAAGAGCCGGGAAGAAACTAGGGAGCGATTTAGAGGCCGCGGTGGCCCGTGTGGTCAGTGCAGAAACTGGAGTTCCAGATATAGATGATGTCGGTGGTAAACGAAGCAGCAGGAGCTGAACCAGCAGCTCTGAGCAGCCTCCCTGTGTGACAGGCTCACCAGGCCCAGAGGCACGTGAGGCAGCAGGAGGAATTGTTGGGGGGGTGGGTCTGGAGCAGCGTGATAGGAGCAGTGAGAACAATGTCCGGAAAGGAGAGGGGACCTCAAGTGTCAGGGCAGAGTTCAGCCCCCAGACAAGGGATCCCTGGAAGATTGCTCCGGACGGGAGAAGCATGGCGCTGACAAAGCGGAAACGAGCATCGACCAAGGCTGGAGGGACAGTCAAGTCAGAGCAGGTCGTGGGTAGACAATGAAAGTGGTTAAGGTGTGGTGTAAGAGCCCATCTCCGAGAATCCTAAGGGATGCTGGCGAGGGTAAGGACCCACGCACCATGAGAGCTGAGAGCCTCTGCTGGGCATGGTCAGTGCACTTGAGAGCTGGGAGGATCAATAAAAACTTAGTTTTTTATTACTTTATTATTGCAGAGGTAAGGCCCAGACAATCTTCAGATTACAATCATAAACAAAATATTTTTGAATAAAATTTGTCTAGTTTTACACATTTCCTCTGGGTAATTCAATTAATGCATCAAAAATAAATATACTTATTAAAGTTGTTTTTTTCTCATACAATTGGCATTAAAACATGCAAACTGATCTTTCTACTTTTAGCCTGAGTCTCCAAGGTGTTCTTTCAGTTAGTGACAACAATGTATATTTTGAGTCTCTTTATTAAAATTTTGGGAGAAATTAGAACATCTAAAAAAGTACTTAGTATTTAAGCTCCACCAATTTAGACTTTCTTCCAATGCACAGGCAAGGGCTGTGGTTCTCAGCTCGACGGGCAATTTAAAAATCTCAGGCAAATTTTTACATATGTGGCCATCCAGTCCCACTGCCGCAGATTCTGCTCTACATTCTATGTCTGTGAGGTGGAGTCCTCTGTGACGTATGTTTTTCGTCTCCCTTGGTGATTCTAATGGGAAGACAAAGACAATTATCACTAAGCTTGGGGGCCACAGGGTAAGAAAAGTGCAGAGGATCTCAATTTTAGAAACTACATTTCTCACCTGTGCTCTGCACGTTCCCATCTCCTAAACATAAACGCACAGGTGCACACACCTCCCTGGTCCCCACCAAGCATCCTTTCTTCAGACTTTACTGTATTTGAGCGTCTGCATTCCAACAACAATGCTAGATTCCGAAGGTTTTCTCTTACTTCTCTCTCCTCTCATCCTCTGCTAGGTTCCTCCCCTGGTGTCCCCTCCCAATTTCTACCAGAGACCAGAATTGTGGCCACTCTACTCGGAATGCCACTCCGTGTCTAACGTGGGACCTGCCCAGATAAGATCTTAAATACTAGTTGAATTGAGGCTATTTGTGGTGTCTTACTAGCTGCTTTTTCTGCATGCTGGGAGGGCAAGGTTCTCATTTTCTGATTCGCTCTTTCACCAACCCCCCAGGTTTCAGGCTCGGAGTGTTGTGTGTTCTTGCGTATGGGCAGATATATCTTCCATATTCTTTTCCTTAATTTTGTTTCTCTGTCTCTCTTTTTTAGCAATAGAAAATAAGCGTTCAAACAGACACATGAGAATAATATCATGAAAATCAGAGGACCCATTATCCACAGATCCTTGATAACACCCCGCCCCATGGGGCTCCTGCTCATCTCTGCCGCGCACATTGTGACTCTCTCCCCATCGCTCCCTGCATCTGATGATGCCAACCTCCTCTCAGACCCTAGAACACACCGGGCTCTTTCCAACTCCTGCTCCTGTCCTTTCTGCCTGGAATACTCTTTATCCTGCTCATCACCTGCACATTCTACAAGTCTCACACTGATCTCATTCCCTAGAGGGGACCTTACCGACACCTTCTCATGGGGAAGGGAGGCTAATTACCTGAAGATGAAGCTCAGAAATCCTCTCTGGCCTATGAGGTGACAGCTGTGCAGATCCTCCCTCCACCTCAGTGTCTGACAGCTGTTATTTATTTATTTATTCATTTATATTTAATGACAATGTTTTCTGACAATGTTTGGATTATAAATTGATGTCAGTTGAAGGGATTAAAGAAAAGACATGCAAGCACTGTGTGAGGATATTGGTGCCTACAGGCACACAGGCTATGAACAGAGGAACACAGTGAAAGTGTAAGTTTTAACTTTTTTGTATTATCCTTAGACTTCTAAAAATCTCAAACATAAGGAGTTCTGTCACCCCTCAATATAATTTTCAGGTATATCAATAATCAAAAGGAAACAACCAAAGTAAATATTGTCAATATTTATGATTGAAGTACAAGCAATATTTTGAATGGAAAACAGAAGTTGGCCACTAATTGATGTTCTGTTCTTTCTTTATAGTAATTGAAAATTCTCCTTGGGAACATTGATTGACAAGATGAGGAAGAGAAATTTCATAAACTTCTTATAAAGGCTTGGGTTACCCTCATTTATAAATAATGACACTCAGAAGAGAATTAGGGTTTTTAATGTTAAAATGACAAATAATAACCACATTATAAATTAGTTAATAAAATGGTTAATAAATCAGTTAATAAACTGGTTTATCTTTTTAATATATTCATTCTACTTTAATGAGCATAATTTATAATTGCCTGTGACATCCTATAAATGAAGTTATATACTTTCAGTCAACTTGTAGGATAGAATAGAAAAGTGTATGGTGCACAAAGAGGTTGAAAAAATGAAAATATATAATGAAAATTCAACTTTGTTGTTATAGCATCTAGACCAGAGGAAAAAAAGAAATCAGTAAGTACACAGAAGATCTGAGTGACACTATTCATCTTGAAGTAATGAACATTTATAGTTTTCCACTTAATAATTGCAGAATAAAATATTTTTTTCTAGTAAACATGGAAAATTTACCAAGATATTCTGCTCAACAAAACAGGCTCATTAAATATGAAAATAATAAAAATATTACCAATTATGTTAAGCGAATTAAACAAGATCTTGCATGTAAGGGCTCAGGTGGGCACAGAAGGCTGCTTCCCAACCACCACTCTAACCACAGACAAGGGAAAGCAGAGTTTCAGCTGGAAGTCATTAGGCCATTGTGGATCGAGGGGGATGGAGAGGTAGAAACAGACCGTGAGAGATGAAAAGGGTCCAAAGCAGGACCAGAATCCAGCACTAAGAGTGACCACCCTGGGGCCTATTTAGACAATTGACACAATTATCTCCAATCATTCATTGGGGTTACTGTGTTTGCCGCATGATCTTAGATAAGTGCTAATAAATACATCATCTCATGTAACTCTCCAAACAGCTCTATGACATAGTAGTATGGTCATCTCTGCTTTAGAAGTAAGGAAAGTGAGGCTAGAGTTGGTTAGGTGGCCTGTCCAACGTCACACAAATAGGAAGGGGTAGAGCTAGGGCGGGAATGTTTGTGTAATTCAGGACCAGCTTGTGCATTTCCTAGCAGCATCCTCATGTCTAAATGGATGAGCCACAACTCACACAAGCACCTTTAATTCAGGTTTGGGGTAGGAACTGTGAAAAGTCTCCCACATATTTTGCTTAATCTTTTGAAAAAGAAAAGAATATATAGGGCTTCCTTGGTGGCTCAGTGGTTAAGAATCTGCCTGCCAATGCAGGGGACATGGGATCCAGCTCTGGTCTGGGAAGATCCCATGTGCCGTGGAGCAACTAAGCCCGTGGACCACACCTACTGAGCCCGTACGCCATAACTACTGAGCTCGTGAGCCACAAGTGCTGAAGCACGAGAGCCTAGAGCCCTTGCTCTGCAACAGGAGAAGCCACCTCAATGAGAAACCCGCGTACCACAACAAAGACCCAACGCAGCCAAAAATAAAATAAATAAGAAAATAAATAATAATAAAAAATATATATATAAAAGATTGTTATAGCATTAAATAAAACACAGCTGTCACTTTCTATCAAGTGTAATGAGGAAAAGGAAGAAACAAAACTGAAACATTTTAATAATTAATTAGTTAATTAACTAATTCCCATGGTTCTCTCTCTCTCTCTCTCTCTCTCTCTCTCTCTCTCTCTCTCTCTATATATATATATATATATATATATATATTTTTTTTTTGTCTGCATTGGGTCCTCTCTGCAGCACGTGTGCCTCTCACTGCAGCAGCTTCTCCCGTTGCGGAGCTCTGGCTCTAGGTGCACCGGTCTCCACAGCTGTGGCTCACGGGCTCAGCTGCTCTTCAGCATGTGAGATCCTCCCGGACCAGGGATCGAACCCACGTCCCCTGCACTGGCAGGTGGACTCCCAACCACTGGGCCACCAGGGAAGTCCTGGTTCACTTCTATTCACCCCTCAGCTTCTGGGGGCTGTTCTCAGCTGCTGGTTAAGGTGCGAATGCACAGACCTCAGGAAGGCCTCCTTTTTCAGCAGAGATGCCCACAGAGGCTCTAAGCAAGGCCCACAGTCCCTCCCTGTTTGGCCCCTTGAACTTCCTCTTCTCACAGGCCCCCTGCCATCAGGAGGATCCACAGCATCTGCCCACATCTCCCCCTCCCTCTTAGGAGGGTGGCTCCTACATTGATTTCCTGAGCAACATTATCAGCGGGACACTTCCTCATTCTAACACCCAGATACAAGGACATTCCGCTAACAGAGTTATACATTGTTTTTAAAAAGATCCACTTAGGGCTTCCCTGGTGGTGCAGTGGTTAAGAATCCACCTGCCAATGAAGGGGACATGGGCTCGAGCCCTTGTCCGAGAAGATCCCACATGCCACAGAGCAACAAAGCCCGTGTGACACAACTACTGAAGCCCATGCGCCTATAATCTGTGCTCCGTAGCAAGAGAAGCCACCGCAATGAGAAGCCCGCATGCAGCAACGAAGACCCGGCACAACCAAAAGTAAATAAAATAAATAAATAAATAAATAAATAAAATTATAAAAATAAAAACGATACACTTAAATACCTGTATTAGTTTTCTGTTGTTGATGTAACAAATTACCAAAAGTTCCTTCTCTTACATTTCTGGAGGTTAGCAATCCAAAATAGATCTGACTGTGCTAGCTTTAAAGTGTCAGCAGGTCTCTTCCTTCTGGAGGATCTGTTGCAGTGTCTGTTCCCTGCCTTCACCGGCTTGTAGAGGCCACATGATTTCCTCGCTTTCTGGCCCCGCCGGCAATCACATCACTCCCACCTCTGCCCCAGTCCTCACACCTCCTTCTCTGGCTGTGACTCTCTGTCCTTCCTCTTTCATAGCTGAAGACCTTTGTGATTGCTTTGCACCCACAAAACTTATCCAGGAGACCCTCTGCAAGTCAAGATTCTTAACTTAATCACACCCACACAAGTTCCTTTAGCTGTGTGAGGTAATATATTTGTATGTTGGGGAATTAGACCATAGGCTTTCTGCGGAGCCATTATTCTGTTGACCAAACTACCCTTTCTGCACAACTTGAAAAAAATTGTTTTACACTGATGGATGAAATTTTCATATATTAAGGTATGGGGGAGTCATTCTGGCTTATACATGACTTGAACTTTATTCTATCCTAAAAAGCCTGTTTGTAGCCTATTCAACATGCACTGCACATCTGCTATTAAGCATTAAAGATAAAAATGCATTTAAAAATCAAATGGAGCAACTATGGTTTAGGCTTTCGAAATGGACCGGGCGGCCACTGTAGACAACGTTTCAAACACATTCTTTTATTAGTGAAAACTTGAGTTTTCTGACCTGTATTGTTAGCGAACACAAGTTCATGTGCCTGATGCAGAGTGAGACCAGGGTTTATTGCAGAGCCATGCAAAGGAGAATGGGAGGGCTCATGCTCAAAACACTCCAAACTCCCTGAAGGGTTTCAGTTAAGCATGTGTAAGGGCAAGCTTAAGGAGGGGTGAGGTTGGTTGTTGGCGCAGGAATCCTTTGTCCACGAAGGTCAGGTCACGATGTTCCTGTAAACCTCCAACAAAAGAAATGTTATTCTCTGTTCTGCAACTTTTTATCTTTTTATGAATGGGAAAGTGTTATACTCTTAAAGGTCAGAGCATTGAGATGGGCTATCCTGTATATTTCAGGCTATAGGCAACTTTTTTAACTTGAAGCAAAAACAATAGGTTATATAGTTTAAAGTAAAAAAAAAAAAACAGATCTAATATGAAGTCAGGTTGTTCTTCCCTGTTACAGTATCAGACTCAAGGACATCAACAGCCATTCTCAAAACTGTATCTGCTGGCAGCTGCCACGTGCAACTTTAATGTCTCCAAGTCTCCCCTTGTAACTATGTAACAATTTCAAACACCAATCAATCCTTTCTTAATAGGCACCCTTACCTCTTGCCAGCTCCAATTATAATCGTTTTCATAAATTTTTATTTTATATTGGCTTATAGTTGATTAAAAATATTGTATTACTTTCAGATGGACAGCAAAGTGATTCTGTTATGCATATACATGTATCTATTTTTTTCACATTTCTTTCCCCATTTAGCTTATTACAGAATATTGAGCAGAGTTCCCTGTGCTATGCAGTAGGTCCTTGTTGGGGATCTTTTTAAATATAGCAGTGTGTATGTATCTATCCCAACTTCCCAATCTGTACCCCACAACCCTTCCCCTCTGGTAACCACAAGTTCATTTTCTAAGTTTGTGAGTCTGTTTCTGTTTTGTAAATACATTTATTTGTATCATTTTTGGCTGCACCAATTTACATTCCCACCAAGAGTGTAGGAGGATTCCCTTTTCTTCACACAGTCTCCTGTATTTATTGTTTGAACATATTTTGATGCTGGCCATTCTGACTGGTGTGAGGTGATGTCTCATTGCAGTTTTGATTTACATTTCACTAATAATTAGCCATGTTGAACATATTTTCAGGTGTCTCTTTGTCACCTGTATGTCTTCTTTGGAGAAATGTCTATTTAGGTGTTCTGCCCATCTTTTCATTAGGTGGTTTGTTTTTTTGCTATTGAGCCGTATGAGCTGTTTATAAATTTTGGAGGCTAATCCCTAGTCAGTTACATCATTTGCAAATATTTTCTCCCATTCTGTGGGTTGTCTTTTCATTTTGTTTATTGTTTCCTTTGCTGTGCACAAGCTTTTCTGTTTAATTAGCTCCCTTTTGTTTATTTTTGTTTTTATTTCTATTACACTAGGAGATGGATAGTAAAAGATATTGCTTTGATTTATGTCAGAGTGTTCTGTCTATATTTTCCTCTAAGAGTTTTATAGTATCCAATCTTACATTTAGGTCTTTAATCCATTTTTAGTTTATTTTTGTGTATGGTGTTAGAGAACATTGTAATTTCATATTTTTTTACATGTAGCTATTCAGTTCTCTAAGTACCAATTTATTGAAGAGACTGTCTTTCCTTCATCTTATAATCTTGCCTCCTTTGTCATAGATTAATTGACCATAGGTGGGTGGGTTTATTTCTGGGCTTTCTAGCCTGTTCCACTGTTCTATATTTCTGTTTTTGTGCCAGTACCATACTGTTTTGATGATTGTAGCATAGAGTGAAGTCAAGGAGCCTGATTCCTCGAGCTCTGTTTTTCTTTCTCAAGATTGCTTTCACTATTCAGGGTCTTTTCTATTTCTATACAAATTTTAAGATTTTTTGCTCTAGTTCTGTGAAAAATGCCACTGATAACTTGATAGGGATTGTATTGAAGCTGTAGATTGCCTTGGGTAGTATAGTCATTTTAACAACGTTGATTCTTCCAATCGAAGACCATGGTATATCTTTCCATCTGTTTGTGTCACCTTCGATTTCTTTCATCACTGTCTTATAGTTTTTAGAGTACAGGGCTTTTGGGCCCTTAGGTAGGTTTATTCCTAGAAAAGCCTAAAGACGCTACAAGAAAACTACTAGAGCTCATCAATGAATTCTGTAAATTTGCAGGATACAAAATTGAAACATGGAAATCTGCGTTTCTATACACTATACACTAACAATGAAAGGTCAGAAAGCGAAATGAAAGAAACAAATCCATTTACCATCACATCAAAATACATACATATATATATATATATATATAATTCTTGACAATCAACTTATGTCATTTTGAGGTTTTTGCCTTTATAAGCCTCCCCAATCTTGTTGTCTGACTGAACACATTTCAGGTCCTTCTAGAATGTATCTCTCCTCAGCTATAGACCTCAGTTTGGTTCAAATAAAATTATTTTCTATTCCTAGTATACATTGATTTAGTGAATATTTATATTGACAGCAGAATTAAAGAGTTTCTTTATAACATTTCAGAATATAATGAACAGCTAAAATATGAGTTACAGATACTAAAGCCCGCTTTCATTTAGTGCACGGAGGCTGCTACAAGGGCTGGGGACAGGGACATGCTCTGGGCACAGCAAGGAGGGCCTCGACAGCTCTCTGCTCCTCCCAGGCGCTCCGAAGCCCATTGCGCCGCCCCTGCTGGGGGTGGGGACAGCAGCTCAAACATCATGGAGACCCTGGGGACATGACTATGAGTTGGGAGGTCCCCAGACCTGCACCCTTCAGAGACCATCTCCGTCGATGACACTCCATGCCCTGGAACTGCCAACCTGAGGTCCTCTTCTTATGGAGTAAGGGATCATGTGACTGAGGTGCAGAAAGCCCAACTGTGACAGCAGGTGTTGTAATCAAAGTAAGGGTTTATTTAGAGATCTCCAAGCAAGGGAGTGGGAGACAAGCCACAGATACACTCCAATTTGGCTTTTGAGTTAGCGGCTTTTTTAAAGGGAAGAAAAAAGAGGCTGCCATTAATCATCATCATTTGACATGTCTGTGACTCTTTTTTTTCCTTTTTTAACAAATCGAAGTATAGTTGACTTATTGATACAATATTGTGTTACTTTCTGGTGTATACCAAATTGATTCAGTTATATATATATATATATATATATATATATAATTTTCCATTATATGTTATTACAATATATTGAATATAGTTTCCTGTGCTATGCAGTAAATCCTTGTTTGTTACCTTTTTTATGAACAGAATTGTGTAACTGTTAATCCCATACTATATGTGACATTTGTTCATCATAACTTCAGAAGTCAGGCTGTCTCTGGTTTATGATTCTCAGGCCAGGTGTTCCCCGGCTCAGGGGTCTTTGAGCTCATCTTGCCCTGGAGAAACAATCTGAGTTTGGAGTGAAAGATGACATCTACAACAGCAACTGGTACACTGATGATGTTCACAACAGAAGTGTAGTCACCTGACTCTGCTTGATGAGTGTTCAGTTAGCACAGGATTGAGGTCAGAGGTGACAAAGAAAAGGAAGAAAGTTTTGGATAGAGAGATCATCTGTAAACTCAGTGAGGGAACTCTGTTTTAGGGGGACTTGGATTCACCCTGCAGGGTGTGGGAGGACAGCACCTCACTTCTGGTGCCTGGCCCCATCAGCTCCTGGACGGACCCCTGCCACTGAAGAGACCCCTCTTGGGAAAGTAGGAGCTGCTGGGACAGCGGACACTGAGCCCCTCTCTCCTCTGGCCCATCTCAGGGCTCCGAGTTCCCTCAGGAGCGGAGGCGGAGGCGGAGGCCCAGGGGGGAGCGAGTGGCCAGAGGGTGGAAGAGGAGCCCAGCTCAGCAACGGTCCGAGTACAGGAAGCTGGTACGGGTTTGATCCCGTGAGGGACGAGCCTGGGGCCGGAAGGCCTTCGACGAGGAGCGCGGTGCCGCCCGCCCGCTCCCCACCACTGCCACCCTGCCTGTGGGCAGAGGCCTCCGGGAAGCTCCGGACAGGGAGCCGGGCCCTCCTTTCCCGCCGCTTCTCCAGCTCCCGGCCGGGCCCCTGCAACGGAGCTCCTAGTACCTGAAGAGCTTGCCCCGCCCGGAAGCCCGGGGAGCGGAGTAGAGGGGCCACGGCCGGGGGCCCTGGGCTCCGCACACACCGAGGGGCTCCTCCCAGACCCGCCGGCCCAGCTGCAGGAAGAGCCGGTGGATCCACAGCCGCCTTCTCACCACCGGAGGTTCTCATCTTGTCGCAGGAAGAATTCAGAGACAACAGGGAGAAGGAGAAGGCACAGCGTGGACCTCTGGGGCACAGAGGGCCGACGGGGGTGAGCAGCGGCGCTGAGCCTCTTGGACAGGCTGCTTACACGGGACGGGACGGGGCGTGAAAATGAAGGGGTGGAGTATTGATTGGGGAGGTTGGAGCTTGGGGTCGCACTTCCTGATTTTCACCCCAGCTCCATCTTTCTGAGGGGAGAAGGGAGTTTCCTCCTTATTTAGCTTTGGTGGGAAGTTTCCCGGCCCCGGTGCATGATGGGAACTTCTCATCTCCAAGGCTAATTTTATTGTAATGAGGGCATAATGAGCAAAATGTTACATTTAGAGGCCTGAGATTCCAGTTTTCCCACCTTCCTTTGCCTCCAGGACACTTTTCACCCCAAAATGTATGGTTTTCTGTATGTCCAGAAGTTCCTGCTTTTCTTTGTCTGCCTACAGACCCCTGTTGTTTACGAGATGTATGGTTTCCTGCCATCTGGCCCCACCCCCTTTCTCTGCTCCCGGCTAGCTCTTTGCCTGCTGGAGCAGCCAGAGGTGCCGCCCTGGGCTCTGGGCTAAGGTTGGGGGGCAGGTGTGCTTACACTTCTCACTCTGCTGGCTTCCAGGCTGAGGCCAGAGAACTGGAGCGGGACGCGCTGGGCCCCTGTGCTGTGTGTCCTGAGCCTACGGCTGGCACTTGTCAACAAGGCAAGAGCCAACTACACATGCCCAGGCCGGCCCTTTTTTTTATCCTTCATCTCTGCTGTGAAAGAGCCCAGATTCTGCCCCCAGCCTGTGCTGTAGGACTTGCAAGCTAAAAATGATTTTTGTATTTTTAAATGTTGAAAAAAATTTAAATATTTTGCAACATTTGAGAATTATACGACATTCGCATTTTAGTGTTTATAATGTTTCATTGGAGCACGGCTCCTTTTTTCACCTTTTATCTGTGCTGCTTTCCTGCTACAATGGCAAACTTGATAGATAAAGCAGAGGTCGTATGACAAATTTTAAGATATTCATTCTCTGGCCCTTTAGAAAAGTATGGCAGCTCCTTCTCTAGAAAGTAGTATTTTCTTACCACTATATGCTGAAGGTTATATTTAATAAGCAGGTAAACTTTTGGTGAATTTTGCCCCTTGAAATAGCTGTAAAACTGATGACCCAAGCTGCCCCTTGGGTAGCTGTAAAACTGATGACATTACTCTAAGGAATCTCCTAATAAATCTAGCCACCAAATGTGCAATTATTACTAGGCTGAGAAGGGAATTCATGTGCTGACTTCTCTCATCCAAGAAATCACCACAAATTAGCATAACTGGAATACAGCTCCCATCTGAATTAGCATCAACTGCAGAAACTGCCAAGCATTTCCAATTCTATGATTGGGGCAGAGTAAACCATAAAACTAGTTTGACCTTTGGTTTAGAGAATCTCTTTTAACTGTAGCAGCGTTTGCCAAAGTTTATTGAACATGAAAATCAAAAAATAATAATAATTTATTGATAGAAAACTGTCAGGATTTAATAAGATCCATTTACACTCTGAGGAAAGAAAGCTACAAAAATGGTCACATTGATGACACAATTACTGTATAATTTACATATGCTTATGAAAATTTTATAAAAGTAAAAATAACTAATTAGAATCATACTATTTTTTATCATTAAATAAAAAGCATTTTCATGCAAATTCCTGGTATACTCTTGCATTTGGTGCACTGTTTCTTAAAATGCATTCCTGCATAATGAGAACACATAGATAAAGACAGTTTATAGTTTTCTTTTGTATTTATAAGTACATTTTAATTGAAATTTATCAATAGTGTATATAGCCTATAATACATTCTGGGAAATGCTGATTTATCTGGTAATAACGAGTTATTGTGAATTGTTTTGAATTATCTAAAATTAAATTAGAATAAAATTAGGACCCCAATAAAATAATCAAAATAGATATCATTTTGTCAAATATCATTTAAAATGGAAACACATTAAATCTCAAATAAAATAGTTGGTAAATGGAATTTTAAGAGTCTTGTAGAGAAATTTTTCTATTCTTGTAAAAGATACTGATTTTCAAAAACACAGTTTAGAATTCAAACAATTAAATTTAAAAGTAGTTATTTTACAATGTAGTTAACAGTAAACCTTGCTCTTAGGAAAGGAAATCTAACTTTCCTCTACTTGCGTCTTGCAGAATAGCTTTCCAAGGGTTCAGAATTCTGTAAAACATTTGTAATAATGCAATCATTCTGAAAATATATAATCTTTCAGAGTCCTATAATTGACAATGTTATAAACATGGATTTTATTTTATCAAGTGCAAATTATCATTGTAGACTAGTTGCAAACATCTTATAATTGTACAATATATCAACACTTGACAGAAACCTCTGGAGGGTAGACATACCCATGGATCTCTGGGGGCTGGGCATTGTCTCTCTGTGAATGATTGTACACGCCCCTGGTGTTGGAACACATTCTGAAAGTGAGACTCGTACCATGTCTGCAATCATCTTCCACCTTCATACATAGTCATGGAGATATCGACTGGTTTTTGGTGGAAAAACAAAAACGAACCTATACCTGCCTCTGAATTCTTGGAATGTTCCTGTCCAGATACACACAGTTCTTCAGGACTAGCACTCTTGTTAAGATTAAATTAATTCTCTTTTCAGTTATGAGGAAAATATTAAATGACATTTAACAGCAATAGAATTAATCGAAGAATCAGAGTTTAATCACAAATCGTGTTTATTCTCGTGGCCATTCATCCTTGACATATGCATACATATTTGAACACTAATATAACAGTTAACATCATTTGTGTTCTACTTGTTAGTTACCATTCTAAGTTAGTTCCTGATTAACCCTAGTGTTTCTAAGTATATTTACAACTTCATAAAGACAGAAAGTCACTAACTGATCAATAATGAATGTATTGAAGGAAAACTGGCCCATTCTTACTGAGTACAAGGTTTCATTGTTTTGAGAAACACACGCTCGCTCAGTAGTGCTTACATATGTCCAAGCACTGACTCAATGAACTGGGGATGCTTTATTACTTGTTGCTTGTTACCAAAGTTTGCATTCAACATTTCTCAAGATACTTCACCATCTACACATTTCTGCTATTTGTAATACACTTTCCCACAGTTGATATGGTAGAGAATATTTTTTCCTGGATCTCAGCACTCATGTTTTTGTGTAGTCATTAGCAGTTGTTTCTGTTCTGAAATGTGCAGTGAGCATCTCTGGATTGGCCGGAGGTGACCAGCTGAGAGACTATAGCAGCTCACTTAACTCCTCCGTCACTGAGAGGCCTGGACGAATGGGACCTTAAGGTCCCTTGAGTTCATTCTTTAGCACATTTTCTGAGAATTGTACACACTGGGGACACAATAGAGACCCTGCTCTCAAGTTGCTGGGTGGAGTACACAGACTCCTGTAAGTGAAAGTCTAAGAAAAAGAACTTTGAAGAGCTCTACCAAGAAAACAAAACTGGCGATGACCGAAGCCCAGAGTGCCCGGGCCGCTGCTGCCGGGACAGCAGACCAGTCTCACCACAGCGGGGCGTTGTCTGCTGCTGACTCAGCCTCCTTCATTACAGATGGCATTTAAGATGTGGTGGGCAAAGAGAAAACACTAATATGCAATGGGCTGGGGAGGGGCCAGTGTTAGACGAGGGGGGCCCTGAGGCTTTTCTGAGGAGCTAACATCTAAGTCTCCATCCAGGTGAGCAGAAGCCACCAGCCCTTTGCAGGTCTAGGGCAAGCATATCCTAGGCAGAGGGAAGAGCAAGGTCAGTAAGTTGGAGATGGGTCCAAAGCCGAATGGTGAGAAAACACTGTGGCTCCATTGTCCTGAGTGAGGGGCATAAATGATGGCATATGGGGGGGGAGGGAGGGGTGGGCGGTGTCAGGGCCTGGCTCAGGCTGGGAGTCTGTGGTCTGAGATTTGCTGCTGATGTGAACGCTCTTCTACATTCCTAGTGCACATTAGATGTCCTGTGCCCACAAAGGGGGAAGACAGAGGGTCCAGAAATCATATTGGGCTGGATGCAGTAGGCGAGGCACCAGCAAGATCACAGGGTCTGAAATCAGCGGGGCTTTTCTGACATCACTGAGCCAATCTCTAACACAGGAGACTGAAGGCCAAGTTCAGCAGTCTTGCTCAGCATGAGCGAAAATGAATTCATTTATAAATTTGCAGAACTATTGTCTCAAAGAAAAACTTCATGTTTCTGAAGGTCACATAGAAAGTCTACAAGGGAACCAGACCTTAGAATTTCTACTTCTGTGTAAGACAGTCACCAGGAAATTGCTTGGACAGTTTAAGGAACGTGTAGCTTTAAAACAAAGAAAGAAAAGATGGAAAAGTAAGAAGAGTTCAGGGGTGAAGGGGCTCATTCTAAGCCAGCAGGCTGTGTCTGGTGGTAGGCAGCCGCGCAGAGCTGCACACTCCTTGCCCTGTTTCCAGGATCATTCGTATTGTGCTTTATCTGCACACTTACAAACACAATTCAGCTGAAGTAACTCTTACTGACTCAGCTATCTCCCACTTGACGTTCTCAGCTCACGGGCATATGGTGTCTGCAAGAATCCCGTCCTCCAGAGAAGGCCCAGGGTCTCCACCTGACACATGTGTCCCCTGTCCCATCATTTCACCAGTGTCATGTGACCTCCTGGCTTGCCTCTGCACATCATGTTCCTGGCGGGATCCCTTTTAAGGCGGGGGAATCATTCATTTCAGCCATCACCTAAGGATCAATATCCTTTCACCTGCAATTTTACTCCTATATTCTTTGAAAGAGCATTTCAATAAATTCTCGATTTGAACAGGCATGTTTTGTATTTATTGATTTTTATGCATCCTTCAGTGTATCCTATGCTCTGTCTTCTGCCCTTGGCCTGTCGTGAAACACCTGTCTGAGTTTATCAATGACATCTAATCTCCCTTCCTGTTACCTCTTTTCCATTCTTCTCCACCCTTCTGTGACACATGTCACTACAGTCACATGCTCATTGCCATGATATTCGGTCCTTCCTTTGGGATGTTTATTATGCCTTCCTGCTTCTCTGATGCATCGTGGTCCAGTGTGTGCTCTGCCCGTCACTCCCAGCAGCCTCCCCCCTCGCTCTTCCCTTTGGAGCCCCTGCCTCCCAGTTCAACCATCATTACTGGACACCAGCTCCCAGTAATTTGCAACCTGACTTACCCTGTCCCCGAATCTGGGCTCTGTAGCATGTTCCCCTGAATAATTACCATGCATGAAACCTCATTCCTCTCCCTCTTCTTCTCCTCAGCTACAACCCCTGTGGATGCCCCATCTCTCCTGGGCTCCCAGGCTCCATGGTTCAGAATCATCCATGATCCATTTCTCTATACACCGGAGGTTATCTGGCATGTGGAGTCCAGCTCTAATGGCGTGAGATGAGCAATGATAGGCAGAGGGCAAGGTAGAGACAGGAGGTATGTACCAGGTCAGGCTGTGATTAGGTGAGAATAAAGGGCAGTGCTCAGAAGAAGAGCAGATTATGGAGGTTTTCTGAAGGTAGACAAGATTGGGGAATATTTTTAAACACAGGTGGAGATGAGGTCTGATAGAGAGGTTACAGTTTAAAGAAAGCAGAAGTCTCATTGCTAATTTCCTCAGAAGGATTCAGCAACTCACTATCTTTGCATAGTAACATTTTATCAAGTGTTCTTTCAGTTAGATAAAGTCCAGGTTACACATCCCTTGGAAACTTATCCTATAAATTTTCTAGCAGTGGAAAACCATAGGCCAACGTTATGCATGGCAACATAGTTTAGAATACCAAAAGATCAGTAAATATTGGCGTTTATTCCCATGTGGATTGGTGAAGTGAGCTGGTGCTGTTCTTTGTGTTTTGTCTAAATCTCCTTCTGAGCCATTGCACAAAGCCCAGCCGAATGTATGAAGCAGAAGTGCGGTGTGACACGTCTTCTCCTGTTACCAAACACAAGTTCCTGTGCTCGATGCCCAGTGAGGCCAAGCAAGTGGAATGCCAGTGTTTGTAGCAGAGAAAGGTGTATTGCAGGGCCACGCAAGGAGATGGGTGGCTTGTACCCAACAAAAGCCCAAACTCCCCAAAGGCTTTCAGTGAAACATTTTGAAAGGCCAGGTGAGGGGGTCGAGGTTGGTTGTTGCAAACTTCTTGGTGCAGGAAAATCCTTTGTCCACGAAGTTCAGGTCACGGTGTTCCTGTAAACCTCCAACAAAGAAATGTTGTCTGTTCTGCAACTTTTATCTCTTTATGGATGAAAAGTGTTATCCCCTTAAAGGTTAGAGCCTTGAGAATGAGCTATGCTGCCTATATCAGGCTAGAGGCAACATTCTTAACTCAAAGCGAAGGCAATAGAACACAGAGGTTAAAACATCCACTGTGGAATGAAATTCGTTCTTCCCTATGATGACACTCCTTACAACATGTCTGATCGCCGTGCAGCTGGGACAGAGTATGCCCGAGCGTCCACCTTGCTTCCCACCAGTGTGGCTGTGATGGGACCAGAGGTCTGAATGGGGAGGTAAGTAGGGACGCCTTAGTCTTCTGTTACCTCCCAGCCAAGGAGCTCTTAATCTGAGGGGATTAGCGAGCCCAGGGAGCCTGGGGCCTCCCTGAAATCACGTATAAAATGTGTTTGTGCACAGACTTTTGTTCATATAAGATTAAATGCTCTGGGTGCAGCCTCTCCAGAATATTTTATCAACATTTCTAGTCTTTAGTTATTCTTGTGAATTGTACCAGGACACACAGCTACAGTAATTTCAACACATACTAATTGTTAACTGTACCGAATAAAAGTAAGCTTTCGAGGATTGGGGGAGACTGGTCGTTGAAAACGTGTAAAAGCATTCTGTGAAGTACTTCAAATTGAGAGCATTCGAGCCTGCACTATGAGTGTTACCAAATATTTTAATAAATAGTAGTTTGTTTCCCACTTGTGAGCTGCTAGGTTAAGTCTTTTGTTTGTTTCTCTTTTAGTTTCTTTTTCTACATAAGAAAACCGAACTTATCAAGTCTGTCTGTCTGAACAGGATCACAGGAGAAAAAAATTCAGGGCTGGTCTCAAGTATATTTTTAGATGGCAGGGACTGTTTCTGTGGTTAATTGTAAATATTTCATAGACATCATTTTAGATGGCTTTGTGCTCTTCTAAAACTACCCATCCAAGCTAATGTGCTTGTACTTAATGCACTAATGTATATAAATATTTGTTCTTCCATGGCAAGTGTGACCAGGTGCTTAAAAACCAAACAAAAAGAAAAGTAGGGAACTGAAGGATTTGTTTTTTTGTTTTTTGTTTTTTTTAATGGAGTAAAGTTGTCACTTGTTTTCCAATCTGTAGAAATGTCCAGTGTATATAGTCTGAACCTTGTCTACTGAGAGCCAGAGTAACTAGGATATCAAGGTAAATTAGACTCACACGTCTTTCTAATTATACTGTATTTACACTGAGTTAGGTAGTAATATTTATATTCTGTCCCCAGAATGCCAAATCTCTGGTTGCAAAATATAAGAAATTTGCAAATTATTTAAAATTGTGGGTGATGTAGAAAACAATATAAGGCCATCCCTTGCTTTCTGTAGATCCAGATTATCCAGGAATAAAATGCCCTTAGGGACCCGGAGCGGAAATGTTCCTTGACTCTCTCACTCTTGGTCAGGACCGAACCCCAGGGCGACCTGAGCTGCTGCTGCCAGCACGGATGCTCGGCTGCTCAGCGCCGCGGGGGCGTTGCCTGCTGCCCGCTCGGCCTCCTTTATTTTATATGGCATTGGACACATGGCAGAAAAAGAGAAATCTCTAAATTGGCAGAAGCTACCAGGTATGCAAAAACGGTGTTTTTTAATGTTGGTGTGGGTTGTTTTTCATGTAGCAATTCCTGAGAAAACAGGCCCAAACAAGTTTTTTTTTGTTTGTTTCTTTGTTGTTGTTGTTTTTTTTTGCGGTACGCTGGCCTCTCACTGTTGTGACCTCTTTCGTTGCGGAGCACAGGCTCTGGATGCTCAGGCTCAGCGTCCATGGCTCACGGGCCCAGCCGCTCCGCGGCATGTAGGATCTTCCCGGACCGGGGCACGAACCCGTGTCCCCTGCATCGGCAGGCAGACTCTCAACCACTGCCCCACCAGGGAAGTCCCCAAACAAGTTTTGAGACTAAAATGTACCTTTTCTTCCACTGAGAGACCCTAGTAGCCAAACTAATAAACTCATCTGTCTTTTCTATGAGCCTGACATAAATTCTGACTTGCCTTGGGCAACTAACTGATTTCCGGCTGACTTCAGCCCAGCGAGTGCTCAAGAAATGTGCTAGTGACTAGAGTAGAAAACAGTGTGCAGCCAGGGTTTCGTTAATTGTGCTTCATGTGTGTTCTGTTTTTAATCCTTACATAAAGATCTATTCTCATCCACAGAATAAACCTACCTGTTGCTTGACTCCGAAATGCATTGGCTAGGCTTTACGACAAGCTAGTTTTATAATGTCACATGCACAGTTACTGTTGCTGTGTTTTAATACAAGCAGTGCACATTTTAGTTCAAATTTACCCTACTTTAGGGAAAAAATTCCCTTGTGGTCCCGTGGTTAGGACTCGTGCTTTCACTGCCAAGGACCCTGGGGGAGTAAGACCCCAGCGTATAGCCATGTTGCAGGGCCCAAACCACCCCCCCGAAAAAAAAAACAAATACATTTCCCTTTCATCCCTGTCAAGATGTGTGATGTTTATTTCTATAATTTCCCCAACCTTTAAATATTTTTTTTCAAATCTACATTTACACACAAATAACGTAGATTCATTTTCAGTTCTGTTAAATAAATAATTCCTGTTGCTTTGCAACTTGCCGTTCTCATGTAACAGTAAGACTTTGAATTACCACCATTTCCTTTTTTCTTTCTTTTGGTTTTTCCATTGCTGTATAATAACCGTGCAAAAAAGCTTTCCAGAATCAGGTAACGCTGCTATAAGCATATCCAGTTTCATATTTTATTTCTATCCCTCACTTATTATGCTGATCACTATGTAAATAATTGTGTCTAATTTTTTGTGTATAAATTTTATTTAAAGTTAATAAATCCCAGTCACCAAGGATTTTTTGTGGTGCCTTTACACAGTCTATTTTTGTTTCAAATTCCTTACAACTTTCAGGCAAAAACTTCACTGTAAAATTTAGGTTAAACTTTAGGCTGTATCTGGTGCACCTAATTCTGTTATTAAACTTGGTGGTGATGGGAGTTCCCTGGTGGCCTAGGGGTTAGGATTCCGGGCTTTCACTGTGGTGACTGGGTTCAACACCTGGTTGGGATCCCAAAAGCCATGCAGCACAGCCAAAAATAAAATTCTTGTTGTGATAACCAGTTTTCAGATGAATTAAATAAAAATATCCAGCACATTAATGATAAAACACAGTATTACAAATGAGTTCATAACATGGGGCTTTTGCAGACATAGGACCAGTGGCTGCTGCTGTGTGTCTGAGAATAAGGAGCCTCCCCTCCCCCAAGAAAGAGGCATCTTCTAACTGACATCACGAATGGGTGACAGGGGCTGTGGCTCAGCATGGATGAAGGGAGAGAACCAAGTCAGCCAGTAAACGTGCCCCTGAAACTGACCCCTTGCCCGCTCAGTCCTGTTCCAGACGCTCAAGGGCAGGGCGACCTCAGCTGAGATGGGCCCTGAACTGGCTCTTAAAGCTTCAGACCCTTGTTGCTTCATCTTCCCAAACAATCCCCAAACCGTAAGGGATTCTCTAACTCTAGGACAATGCCTGTAAATTAGTAAATGGAGATATTTTTTATTTAGTTTGATTACAAGTCTTTTAGAACTAATTTTATGGCCAACATCCTCTTTTTCCTTTGCTGCCATCCCCAACACAGCTTTTAAATCTGTTCACAAATCATTCACAGGAAACTGAGGTTGGCATTGAAAACGTTATGTTGTGCACATTTGGGGGCTTGTGCGTTTTCATTGTAGGTTTTACAATACATTGGCTTTGGTCACCGGGTTCCTGAGAGGTTGGGCCCAGGCCTGAAGGCAGTTCCCAGACCCCAGCCCTGGATGCATCATACTTTGAGATGCGGCCTATGTGGTTCAGCCACTGTGGCCTGGGGAAAATTCTACTACACAGAACAGTATTTCTAAGAAGGCTTGCTGTTTCTGTTATTTTAAACAAAACGTTTCTCTGAGGCTTGTTTTGGCCCCTCTGGGTTCACACATTACAATGGCCAGTTCAAGTGCTCTGAGAGGGAAGAGGATCCTCATTCCAGAACGTGCTGGTTAATTCATACCCTCCCACACATAGCCACTCGTGAAGTTGTTCCAGGCAAAAATGAAAGCAAAATAACATTTTAGAAAACAAAATCCAGTTCCAAAAATTTTTGTTCAGCCTATTAAAATCCAAGATTTTATTTTCAATAACTATTATAGAAGCAGATTTTATTTTTTTCTTGAATACAAACACATAAGTTGCAAAAGTGGGACACTGCTACATGGAGTTGATTTCTTTTACTCTTACTTTATAGAACTGTTTTATTATGTCACTGATTTTGGCCACTCTCCCTGTGCTCTCAAGAATTTGTTGGCACAGGAACAATCTCCACTTTGCACCTGTTCACATTAAGCCCGTATCTGAGGAGACACTTTTTTTTTTTTAATATACAGCAGGTTCTTCTTAGTTACCTATTTTATACATATTAGTGTATATATATGTCAATCCCAATCTCCCAGTTCATCCCACCACCATCTCCCCAATCCCGCTTTCCCCCCTTGGTGTCCATACATTTGTTCTTACAACTATGTCTCTATTTCTGCCTTGCAAACTGATTCATCTTTACCATTTTTGTAGATTCCACATATATGCATTAATATACAATATTTGTTTTTCTCTTTCTGACTTACTTGAGTCTGTATGACAGTTTCTAGATCCATCCACATCTCTACAAATGACCCAGTTTCATTCCTTTTTATGGCTGAGTAATATTCCATTGTAAATATGTACCACACCTTCTTTATCCATTCGTCTGTCGATGGGCATTTAGTTTGCTTCCATGACCTGGCTATTGTCAATAGTGCTGCATTGAACTTTGGGGGGCATGCTGAGGAGACGTCTTTTGAAAACACCTCCTCTATAGCATGGAGAAAACTCAGAAGTTACATTTTCAAGAGTTCAGTAACTGAGCATAGAAATTATATTTTCATCATGTGTTACTGACCCCTGATCCTTGAAACGTGGTAGAACTGAAGTACCTTCATGGAGGTCATCTCTTATTTCAAGACCCTGTTTAGAAGGTGTCTGACTCTGTATCAGTAAACCCCAGTGTGGTCTTTTTATCAATACTCCAGCTCCCTCACTGAAAATTCTTAGTGCAACTCACTCATATATATGAGTTAATTTTCATCGTGAAAACCTTGAGCCTTGCGGGGGCCCTGTGTTGGGGGCATCATTGAGAACAGTAGCTGGAGCTGTCCCATCACTGTGACCTTCCAGCCCCTGGACTGCCACCCAGGCTGGGCACTATGTGTTCTCCTTCTGGCTCACGAGGGCATCCTTGTTGCATCCCAAATCCCTCTCACATTGTCTCTCCCACTCCCACCCATCACAAGTTAGTTTCTCTGAAGGCAGAGGTTGGGATGGATCTGGACAAACAGGACTGTGTATTAAATGTCAGCCTTTGTGGCAGGTAGGGAGGAAGCAGGATCAGGCAGACGGCAAATTTGAGCTGTGATTCAGCCCTGGGAAAGCCTTGCCCAGACCCCCGGGTTGGGGTGTGGGGTCTCTGAAGTGTGTGTGACCCTCACAGTTGTTCCAGGACCTGCACTGCACTTGGCCAGCCTGAGTGCAGTGGAGGACCAGCAGGTGAGAACACACATGAGGTAGGCGCAGGGGCTCCTCCAGCCACCACGATCCACCCGGACCTCCAGTCTGAGTGACACAGGCTCTAATTCGTACACCTTCCAGCTCTCAGTGTTCTGCTCATGTGTGATGCTAAAGAAGTGGCCAGTGATCAGTTGATCACCCTACCCTGAGTTTACCTACATCAGTTGCCTGTCTGGGCGCTGAAATACCAGCCCGGGGTGGATGCGGCAGAGCTGCCGCCACCGCCGCCTCCATAACATCTGAACTGCCTGGTCCCACCACTCACGCTGGGCCAGCTTCCTCACCTCACCTCTTACCATCACCATTTCGCTTAACAAAATGAGGTCTCTATTTGAATTTCTTCTGGCGTTTCTCATCGGTCTGGAAGATTATACACTAACATTTATAAAGCACTTGGACAGTTTTGACTAAATTATGTTATTTTGCATGTTTGTTTACATGTAGTCTCTGTTTAGTCTGCCGTCTTGAAACCAAATGGCAACTACTAAATTTCCCAATCTCCAATGTTTGAAAATCTGAGTAAAAATTAGAAACCTCTCATTGTAAACATATAGAAGATTGAGTGTATGGGAATATGCGCACCCAAATTATGTACTTATTTAGTCCTGTTAATTGATGTTTTTGCAGGCTATGACTTAAACCAACTCACTGCCTGTACTTAAGTGAGAAACGATTAACATCCTCCAGTCAGTGCCAGCACCCACACTCGGGGAAAGTCAGAAGTGCCCTTAGCTGTCCTGCACATCAGACCATCTGGAGGGGAGGAAACTGAGAGCAGGGAAGGAGAAGAAATCCCTGGAGGAAACTTCCTCACCCCCCACTCCAGACGGGGCGCACGGGGTGGGAGAGAAGTTTGGCATGCTCTCCCCTCACTAAGACTGTGTGGTTCATGCTGGTCTTCAGAACTCACTTCGTGCTTCACTTGAGGGATTCGGTTGTGGAGGCTTCACTGTGATTGCAGGTTGGGTCTTCTCTGCCCACCTCCCCCACACATTTCACTTTGCCCTCAAGTCTTCATTTTTACAGGTAAACAGTGTGTCTCAGTGGGCATAGCTGAGCACGCAGTAGGCAAAGGCTTGTCTCTCAGATGTAATATATATTCATATTATTATATTAACTGATTTATATTTATTAATTTACTTTATTACAACTATATAAACATAATATATAAATAATATATAATTTAGCAATACTATAATAATACTTATATTCCAGTAATATATGTTAATATTGATAATGTATAAGCTAATTTAGTTAGTGACATCACTGGCAAGAAGACTAATGAAGACGAAATAAATCAGAAGAGCCCAGAACTTTGAAGATCTTTGAGGGAACGCCTTGCCCATGATGTAAATGGAGAGAAGTATATGGAAGGTGTTGGCTGGGGCTGCCTGTACTCCTCCTTTTGATCCCTGTTACTGGGTCAAGAGTGAACCAGGGCACCCCAAGTGTGTGGGCAAAACAGGAGCCCAGAGGCCAGGGCAAATCCACCCTGGCCAAGTGCCTTCCTTCTTTCACCACATCGCAGTGCCCCAGTCCACACGCGCCTCAGCTCCTCATTTACACTCTTGTGAACAAATGATGTCACTTCTCCTACACAATGAAGTGAACCTGGTGCAGGAGAAATGGCACCTACCACATGGTGACACACATCTTAAAGCTGGGGAGAAGGAGAGGGAGAAAGAGAGAAAGAGAGAGAGAGAGAGAAACACCAGTTTTATACTGTAATATAAAATATAGGAAAATACAATTTGATGTTAAAACCGTTTATAACAACTTAGCCTTTATTTTCATCTATGCCTGCACTATACATTTTAGTAGTCATCTAAGTAATCTGGTTCTAAAATCATAATGTAGGCTTTAAATTTTGAAATAATACAGTTTTCTACATTACCAAAAATGTACCTTACAAGCCAGTACTCAAATCATCCAGTGTCTTCTTAGCCAAAGCAGACCTTTTTAACATCTTCAGAGACCCTGTCAGAATGTGCCCTGGAGGTTAGGGGGAGTTTTCTGGATCACAGTCAGCCCTTCCCCTGTTGCCAATCAGTGCGGGTGTTTATTGTAACTGCTGGTTCTGAGAGAGCTATGTGAGTGGCTCTGGCACCTACACACGCAGGAGCACTTTGTCACCATCAACATCTTTGGCAGGTACAGCTGCAGCTTGTAAGCAGCCTTAGATCCCGGCCACCAAGCAGGGCAACCCGCTGCACTGTCCCTCTTACACCGCTGGTAACCCTCACCGGGATCAGAGTGCACTGGACCCTCTTGTCCCCTCCTACCCTTCCCCACTCACAGGCATGGCCAGTCTCCTGGTTCTGGTTCTGGTTTGGGGAGGAAGAAGGTACAGGCCCAGCCAGGCGGAAGTCCGCAGGGGGGACTCTATCTGCTCACACAACCTGTGGACTTGTCATGGAGGTTCGGGTGCATCGTGATGGCTGGAGGAGCCTCAGCGCCTGCCATGTGCGGGTTCTCACCTGCTGAAAAAAACTCAGAATCCCTCCGGGTGCGGGTGTAGCCGAGGGGAAGGTGAGACTCAGATGGGACAAAGGTGGAGGAGAGGGATTTCTATGTTCCACAGCACAGACAAAACATTTTCTCAGCTGGAAATATTGATGGCTCAGCACCGGCCCCACCAAGTGGAGGGACTAGTGGATGTCCTGAGCCGGGGTTTCTCAGGGAAATGCGAGGAGATGGTCGGAGGAGGGGAGATGCCGTGAGAGCCTGGGACCTGACGTCCACCCGTATGACCTCAGCGCGGGAGGTGCGGGTTATAAATAGGCTTTTCCCCAAGTCAGAGCAGCTGCTTTCCCTGGGCCTGATGTTGACTCTTTATTATAATAGTGAGATACATGCAGAACAAGAGACCAAGACCTGCAGCAGAGTGTCCTCTAAACCCTTCATTCTCCATCTGGCATAATCTCGCTGATACCGAGCTGTCTCCCACTGAGTTCCAGGCCTGTTCCAGACACTGAGGTGCAGCAGTGGTGATGAAAAAGGAGGGAGTCCCCATTCTCATGCAGGCGACAGACTTGTGGGGGAGATAGAAAAAAATTAAATGGACACAACGTCCGATGGTGATATGTATCTTGGGGAGAAATAGTCAGGAAGGAAGGTTGAACAAATTTCTGAGTGTGTTCAGTGAACAACAATGGAGAGGGCAGATTGTTCCAGGCTGAGAGATCAGCAAGTGCAAAGGCCCTGCGGCCACAGTGGGCTGCATGTTGAGAGTCTTAGTTACTAGTGTGGATTCTTAGATTTCTCTTGAGTCTGCATTTTGCTTTTATTTGTATTCTTCCTTTCACTTTCTTAGCTTATTAACATAAAAACCTCACCACCAATCTGTTGAATTCAGCATATTCTATTCCAGTGACTCAACGTGAAAACTTTGGTGACTTTGGGTCAACTCAGTGCATGTCTATTGAGTGGCCTCCCTGGGCCCAGCACTCTGTCAGGAGCTAGCAGGCTGTGGAATTTACTTGAGGGGTCTCCACCTTGATGACCCCAGTTCATGAGCTTCCTCTGTGTCCTCAGTCTCCTTCCAGTCCACCTCCTCCCATCTCGTCTGGGTCATGAGTTCTGGTCATGACACTCTCTCACACTTTCATCTTCTATGTCCAGCTCCTTCCAGAGGTCTCTGCCCAAAGGTCCGCCAAGCTTCTCAAAGTCAGTGCAGCCCAAACTGAGTTACATTTTTTTTCTTGGAAGTCCCTTTGCTAAGAAAGCCACTAATGCGCCCCCCAAGCTCCAGGAATGGCTGTTGCCTCACCCCACCCCTGCAGCCTGCACCATGATCCCACTGCTGCAGGATTACGCACCATCCTCTCTTTCGTTTTAGTCCTGGGATGCACACCAAACTTTCCCTCATCGCAAAGGCCCCTCATGTGGCAGACAAATACACATGGATCACCACATGTGGTCACTGCTGGTAAAGGGCTACAGGATCCCAGAGCAGAGGACAGACATATCTCCCTGACCCGGTAGAGCACAGGCCACTGCAGCAGCAAAGACCATGAAAGGAGTGAGGCAGGCATCATGCTGCAGCATCTCCCCACTCTTCCCCCAGTGCACCCTGTGTTCCGAAACCACCATCTTGGTGGGATGCTGTCCTTGTGTGGTGTTAGGGGCATGCCCATTTATTCCTTCATTCCCTTATTAATTCATCTTGTGTGTTTCCTGCTCAGTGCCACTTTGGCGAGAGGAGAACTCATCCTTCGAGTCCCAGCTCAGATGTTGCCTCATCCATGAAGACATGCTGGTGGCCACCCAATCTTGCTGACTTTGGCCCCATGTTCAAGACCCCAAGGCTGTGATCATGCTTTGATTACCTCTCCAGCCTATGAACTCTGTGAGGACACTGGGCGAGACTCAGAGAGGAGCTCGTAAATGTGTGGTGATGGCTAAATGACTGAACAGTGAAAGGATTAAACACAGGCCATGTGTAAGTCAAGTTCACCGAAGGTCATTTTCCTCCTCCTCCTCCTCCCTCATTCAAGGACCAGGAGGCCGAGGGGCGTTACTCACCCTCACCTCCTCTGCCACTTCAGTAGTCTGGAGGTCTGTTATCTTTCATTTCAATTTGTTTACACTTTGAAGACATTTCATGGCTGTACCTCTCAGTATTGAAAACCTTAAAGGCAGGAGCCCTTCTGTGGTGCCTGAGCCAGGAGAAGACATTATGGGAGCACATGGTGTTGAGGAGGACGTGGCCCGGTGTCTGGGCCCCTGGGCAGTGGGAAGTGGGGAAGCAGAAACAGAGGAAGTTTTCACCCCTTCCCCATCAGGACACATTCCTCCCTCTTTGCCTTTAACCAACCTGATTATGATTACCTGGGGTTCAGTGTTTCTCCTTGGTAGATTTACCGGCCACCAGACCTCAGTTCTAAGCTTTCTGCATGGCCTACTTCAAGTCAATAGTGCCTTTGGGGCCTCTGTTCCTAACTCTAAGTAAATCTGATAGTTATGCTGGCCGAGATGGAGCCTGGATGAGTTCCTGGCATCTCACTGTAAGATGCTCAACTCTTGCTGTCCCCTGTCACTGCTGTCCCCGTAACCCCAGCTTGCAATATGGTGATGGCATGTTTTCATAGAGGAATGAAAGAGTGAGTAGGAGAAGGGCAGGTGGTGTCAGGGCGGCACTGAAATACAGGGGACAGGACTTTGCTATTGGCTGGTCCTGACCTTTTGCAACTGACCACACACCCTGAGTGTGCACAGTCTCCCGGGAAATCAAAACTCCCAGCCTGAGCGTGTGGTCCACAGAGGGCTGAAGGATGTGACAGAAGCAGCCCACTCACAGGAGCCTGGGGAGCCCAGGGCTCAGAGCACACTGGGGAGTGCAGCCTCACTGGCAGTGTGCCCCCCTGGATGCCATCATCGTACACCACACCACTCTGAGGATAAGTGGGCTGTACTTGATTGGGAGACTGTGGGTTCCGGGGGATCACGCTTTTGCCACCTCTGTCTTCTTTCGTCTCTCTGTCCATTTTCCACCACTACCCTACTCCCTGCACAGGTGTTCTCTTCTTTGGCCGCCAGCACGAGGCACCCATTGGTGGAATCCTGGTCGGGGTGGGTGATTTGTGGGGTTGTGAGAAAATACAACAGGACTGCGCTCGTGTCCGTGGGGTTTGGGGGAAGCTGTAGGATGGTGGAGCAAGTTGAGAATCTGCAGGAAAATATGACATAATACCATGGAGCTGTGTGCATAAAATGGTTATGATGGAATTTATATATTCTGTATGTTTCACATTTAAAAAAATGATAGAAAGTGTCTGTGTACGTGTGTATATCTTAATGATGTAGAATGGCAAATTCTTATTTCTTATTTATTTATTTATTTATTTTTGGCTGCGTTGGCTCTTCGTGGCTGTGTGCAAGCTTTCTCTAGTTGCGGCGAGCGGGGACTACTCTTCATTGTGATGCGTGGGCTTCTCATTGCGTTGGCTTCTCTTGTTCCAGAGCATGGGCTCTAGGCTTGCAGGCTCCGGTAGTTGTGGTTTGCGGGTTCTAGAGTACAGGCTCAGTAATTGTGGTGCATGGGCCCTCAGCACCATGTGGGATCTTCCCGAACCAGGGCTCGAACATGGGTCCTCTGCATTGGCAGGCAGATTCTTAACAACTGCTCCACCAGGGAAGCCCTAGCATGGCAAATTCTTAAGTGAAACAGATGAATGAACCACAGGTTAAAACATGGATGAGATGTCACAACATGACACTAAGTGTGAGAAGCCAGACAGAGATGTCCAGAATTGTGCAATTCCAATTACTTGAAATATACAGAACAGGCAAATCCATAGACAAAAAGCACACAGGGGGTTGCTGAAGGCTAATGGGGAAGAGTGGGGAGGGGACGTGGCTGTATAATGAGGTCTGGATTTCTTTCTGAGGTGATGGAATGTTCTGAATTAGTACTGATGATGGTTGTACAACTTTCTATGTCAACTCTAAATCACTGAATTGTACACTTATGAAAGGGTGAATTTTATGATATGTGTATCTATCTCGCTTTAAAAATCATCATGAGTAAATGTGATTTTTATAAGAGAACGTCAAAAAAACATATAATCCTGAGTTGTTTGTTTATTGGTTGGTTCTCATTCTCACTCTACTAAGCTCTGTAGACATGACGAAAGACCTCCCAAGCAAGACAAGCACTATTTGTTCAGAGCCGGCGCTACAGACTGAGAGGCACAGACACCGCCTCTCACGTTACACTGACCCAAGCACACGCAGAAGTGCTTTCTGGTGGCAAAAAAGAAAGTTGTGATGTGAGGAAGCTGGAGGCGGCGGACAAGAAGGGGGAAAGCCCGCATGACTGCCTAGGGCAACATATTTGGCTTTCCTACATTCTGCTCTGAATGCAAAGGATGAATAATGAGGAAGTTTTCAGTCGCTGAGCAAGTACTGACACTTGGGGTCTGTTGCTGCACAGATTTGTGTCTGGCTTTCCAGATTGTGTCCTGCAGGGGGTGGGGCAGGACTTCATGATTACAGGGATGAGTTCCCTGACTCCCAGGCGTATATAGAAAATTCTGTATTCTGCAAGCCCTCTTTCAACATCTTCAAATACTCTTGGGATAAAGAATCTTTAGTCAGTCAAAATTAACTGCAAACAGTGGTAATAATTACACTAGTGTTGAGTAACAAAAACAATGGTAATTTTCATTACCCAAATCTCAGGATTTCTTATTTCATGAATGCCCACATTGTGGTGAGTCTATTGTGAGTCTTACACTGAAAGAAAAAAAAAACATTAATCCAACGCATATTTTTCTCATCCCCAATATCGTTGCCAAGCCATCTGGTCGACCTTGCTGCAGGAGCCCCCAGGTAAAGCTCCACTGGTGCGAATCTCAGCGGGACGAACCCGGGTTGTGCAAGGGCGCAGGCGTACAGCCGCCGCCCTAACTCCTGGGGTCGCACCCAGGCCGCCATCCGTCGCGTTGCTCGGTCCGGTGTGGGCCGCCGCGGGTCCAGAGACTGTTCCTAGGATCAAGAGAGAGGGCTTATTCCGTGAGGGAGCCTCAGACAACCGCTTCCAACCAGGATTGCGCACGGGCTCGTGGCTCCTCCGGACCATCTGCGGACGGCCCAGGCCGCACCCTGTTTCCCAAACGTTTGTTAGGGGCTCCGACCACCGAGACACAAGTGGGACGGCCGCCGCCTGGAGCGTCCTCCCCGCTCGCCCGCGACACTCCTTGTCGTACCCCGCGGTGAGGGGACCTGCGTGTGCTGTCGACACACAAGCGCTGCGCCGAGGAGAACAAGTGACGGAAACATTGTATATGCAGCCTGACCTGAAGGGAATCCCATCTACGGACCCCCGTGACCGCTTCGCGTGGAAGCTGGAGAAACGAAGGTGGTCGCCGGGGAGCAGCTCCACTGCCGCGACGGCACCTGGACGGACACGGGTCCCCAAGGCGGCGAGGACGCACCGCCAGACGGCCTGTGGGTCGGGCGTCATGGTCCCGCGGGAAGGAGGAAGAGGAGGCCCGCTGACGCCCTCCCAGTGCTCCTTGTTTCTCCATCCGGGCCGGCTCCACTCCGGCGAGCGACGTAAAACGTTGGTGAATAAGTTCGGGATCCAGCGGAGAGGCCGAGGAAAGCCTAGCGCCGTTCGAGTACATACGTGTCGTTCCGCACGTTCGGATGACTCGGAAAAATTGAGAAAGTACGACCACCAGGACGTGGAGGACGACGTCGGGCACGGACACCGTGTCCTATAACCACGCTCAGTCTTGCGGGCGGAGGGGTACCAGGGCGTGCTGGTAGACCCACCAGGACCACCCCAACCACAGCCCCGAAGCGCAAGGCCGGCCTCACACCAGATGAATCTGCTCGGCCAATCTCCGGCTACAGCAGGAAGCGCCCACGCCTCGGCGCCACCGGGACAGTCGCCGCCAGCATTAGCGCCTCCCGGAACTCTGCCTCGCGCCTGGCGGCCGAGTCACAGCCCTCGCGAAAGTCGCCGAAGCTACGGAGGGAAGGGACGATCTCAAAGCGGCCGCTATGTAGCGCCCGGCAAACGACTAGAACGGACTCGGGAAGGATCCCGACCGCCGGCCGGCGAGGGTGCAGCGCGGGCCGCCCAAACGCCCGAGCTTTTCCCGGGGCGTCCGCCTCGGAGCTAGACCCCGGCTCGGTACGAGGCGGCCCGACCCTGGCAGCAGACAGAAAGGGGGAGGGAGCTGGGAACATGTCGCCGGGTGGCTGCAGCGAAGGATCCCCGAGCACACGGGCGGGTCCCTGCTCCCGGGGCGGACTTAGAGATATTGCGGCGACTCGGGCTGTGTGGAGTGAAAAACTGAAACGATGAATGTACTCGGTGAAAACATGTATGAATAATTTTTATTTGTGACTTCATAGTGGAGCCCTTGTGAAGCATTTCTTTAAAAAGTCCAGAAGCCATCAAAGAAATGAATGGTAAACTTGACCACAAATTGATCTTTACATATTCCACAAGCAAAGTCAAACAACAAACGGCTGTGTGGGGAACATCTCTGCAAATTACATGTGTAATAAGAATATTGATATCAGCTTTACTTAATATAAAAACAGAGTATTTCAAAAACATAGACATTAAGAGAATTTAGGTAAATAAATTCCGGTTAGTGCATCCCCACAATGCATTATTATCAATTGGTGTTTGGGTTACTGATATTTTTAAAATGAGGTAGATCTATAGGTACTGACTTAGAAAGATGTTGATAATGGACTATTCAATGAAAATAGCCATTTGTAGAACTTCCAGGGTAGTTAAAAAATAATAATAATAAAGAAAAGAAAAGCCAGCACCAACAACAGGATATGCATTTATCTTTTAAAGAATCTGAGTTGGAAAGGCAAAGGAATTAGAATAGCTAAAACAACTCTGAAAAACAAGAATCAAGTCTTCCTTATAGCCTGGTGTCTGGAGCCAGAAAGATGAGTGTCTTCAGAAACAAAGATGGGCCGCACCTCCTGCTTTTCTGCCCCATACTACTACAGCTCCCAGGCAGGAGCTTGCACCCCAGCCCGTAAATGTCTCTGCTCCACCCAGGCCCAGATGCAAGTGGGGACCTTGTGTAAACTTGACTCTGCAGACCTGGCCTCCTCAGCCTGTTCCCTCATCCTGGGAGCCCCTAGACATTCACTCAGGCGCCCCAGTCATCCCCACCAGTGGCTGCTGGTTCGATTCTCCATGGTTGTAGCTCTTCACTTCATGAGCCATGAGTTGCTTTCCCAAGGGAAAGAATTCCACTTACACAGCAGATGTGAACCAAGGGGACAACTGAACTTTGCACCTGGACTCATCATACACACTTTGTCCTCACATCTGGTGATGAACACTGATGAGAGTGGAGATGATACAGGCAACACCTCCTGACCCCAAGTTTACTATAAAACTTGTCCAGTCATGCAGAGGCGTGCACATTGCCTCAAGGCTCTCTGACTTTTTAGTGACAATATTCCTGAACAAATAATAAATAACATATAATAATATATAGCTTTTATTTATTGGCTTTTGTTATGTGAGAAGCACTTACCTATTAGATCATGTAATCAGTCAACTCTCTCAAGAGGTTATGAAACTTATTCACACCTGAAAATTGTGAAGTTCAAAATGAGAAGTAATTTGCCCACAATCAAAGCTGATTAGTGGCAGAAGATGGATATTTCTTGCCTTGTGTTGCCTGTAGATTTAATAAAAATTGGTGGAACACAGGGTTTATTTATTAATTCCCAAGTACAAATATTATAATTGCTAGCCCCGAACTCAGAACTTACATTCTGTCATAGAATGTGCTGGTTATTTCACACCACTTATGTGATATTCCTTAATCATGAAAACTATTGTGTATTCAGAGTGTGCACATCTCTGTGATGCATTTGAAAGACATATGCCAAGTCAGCCCAGAGAAATATTGGACTTGGCCTCAAGAAGGGTTTGAGCTTTTGATATACATAGCTGCCTTATCCCAGTGCAGTCACCCTCAACCATCACCTCTGGATACTCTTGGGCATGGAGAAGCCTGAACCAGAAAGTCCAGCATGTTTTTAGGAATTAGCTACCTTCAAATTGTGGCTATAATCTTCATCAAAAACGGGAGACCTGGGCTTCCCTGGTGGCTCAGTGGTTGACAGTGCCCCTGCCGATGCAGGGGACACGGGTTTGTTCCCCGGTCTGGGAAGATCCCAGATGCCGCGGAGTGCCTGGGCCCATGAGACATGGCCGCTGAACCTGCGCGTCCGGAGCCTGTGCTCCACAACGGGAGAGACCACAACAGTGAGAGGACCACATACCGCAAAAAAAAAAAAAAAAAAGGGAGGCCTCTTAGAGCCATCTCAGGGGAACCTGCACAGGGATGTGATGCTGGAGAACAACAGTCATCTGTTCTCTGTGGATGACACTGTCAGCATTTATTTATTTAATAAAAAATCATCCAGAGTAGCTTCCCCAGAGTTCACTCCCCTCCCCACCCTGACACATATACACTCATAAAGCACTTACTAAAACCTGGACGAAATGATCTTGTTCATTTGTTTACTTCATCTTTGCCATTTCAAAAGATAGACTTTCCGATAACTGTAGTATGTCTTTATTGCAGCTCCATATCTAACACTCAGACCAGTGCTGGGCGCTCACTGCATGGAGGCCTTAAATGGATAAATAAATGTATTAAATATTTTCCAAAACCCATTCTGCTGTGCAAACTCCGGTGGAGTTTAACCCTACAAAGTTACACAGAACAGATATTGTCCCTTTAAAATTCAAGTCATAGGGTTGGCATTGAGTTATACTATTGGATTTTTTTTTTTGAAAATAAAGTTTAATCCACTATAGAACAATTGATTCACCCTGGTCAGAGGAAAGTGGGAAAAAATGATCCTGCAGTCTGTCAAAGTCCTGGGACCTACACATCAACAGACAGTTCCTTAACATCTGAAGCAATGGTCAGCATCCTTCTGTTCTGGGGAAGGGCTGGTGGTGCTGCCAGAGCTCAGGACGCCCTTCCCTGTGCTGCTCTTTCCTGTTGGCCTTGCTTCTCCTCCTGATGTGAACCTGAAGACCACACGCAGATCCCAAATCAGAACTCCAAATCCATATACATTTTTCCACAAATGGTTTTTGCCTCTACAAGTAGATGTGATTTCCCAGCGATAATCAGGAGAAGAGGTGTAGAGGAAGAAAGAGGATTCCCAGAGTCCCAGCTCTAGGTGGGCTCCAGGCTCTTGAGATTCTATGTGGAGAGGGGCCTGGTCAGTGAGAGAACAGGACCTGTAATGTCAACTGCAGATTTCCTTGAAGAAGAAGTCTTCTCACACCTTGTAAGGCCAATGCAGAAATACCACTCCAATGGTGTCCTAATTCTTTGAGCACATTAATCTCTATTCATCTAACTTTATGTACATTCCTTGGCTTCTGAGAAAGTGCTCTTTCTGTTACTATTATTCATGTAGCAACTTTTGTTTCAGTCTCTCCCTTTTGTTGATTTACTGTGTCTTACTCTCCCTGACATCCCACCTTCATTTTATTTTTCAGTCATTTTACTCTTAAAAATAGTATACATCATCAATGTTCTATATCATGTATCTAATTGTTGCTATATTCCTCCATTTCACATCTTTTCTCTGTGTTAAAGCCAATACTTGAGACATACTTACATTAGCCTTGTGAACATTTGCAAAATTCTCCTTCCCCTAAGTCACTGTAGCTATTTCTTTTCTCTTTTTCTCAGACATGGAAGGTGACCTTAAAAAACATGAAGTGATACCAACACAGCATGCGTTCAGGAAGGAGCCATTTATCTGCAGGTCAACGGTATGTTTCTTGGGGATGAACTCAGTCGTCACATAAGAGACCTGGTAATGGGATAAAATAGGAGTTCATGACAATCTGCTGATGGATAAAATGCCTGAGCATAAATTCTGTCCCAGTAGAATATTTGGAATACTTTAAATTTTGGAATAACATTTCCCTGAAGACAAACTGGAACTTCAGTTTCAATAAAAAGGGAATTGCCTCAACATAGCTCATGTATATAACGTGTGAAAAATAAAGAAGACTTAAAATTTAATCAGAAAGTTATGCAGGCGAGAGGCTACAAAATAGAAAATCAGTGTGAATTCACCAAGTAACACTGCATGTGAATAGAACGAACATGGGTCATTTATTTTAAAAGAAGACTACCAGTGAGAGAGCAGACTAGAGCCAGTACATAGAGAAATGAGTACATGGACGTGTGTGAACATCTGTAACAGCCTCTCCTTTCCTTGCACATAGCAGAGTCTTCACTCTGGAGGAGAGTCCATGGAATGTAATGCATGTGAGGAGATTTCACATGCAACAACGTGAACTCCACATGTGTTAACTCAAACAGGAGAGAATCCCTATAAATGCTATGAATGTGGGAAAGAATTCAACTAGAGCCTTCACCTTTATATACACCAAAAATTCACACAGGAGAAAAATCCTAAACTTGTCACTAATCTGGAAGAGTCTTTGGCCAATATTCCTTTTTTAAGTATCAATAACATAAGGTGAATTATACTGCAGAGAAACCACATAGATCCTATCAATGTGGGAAAGCTTTAGTCAATGCTCTAAACTTAGATGGCATGAGAGAACTCACCCTGGAGGGACCCCTACAAATGTTATGACAGTGAGAAATAGTTCAGCTGGAGTTTTGCCTTTACACACATGAAAAATCACACTGGAGAGAAACCCTAAAAACGAAGTGAATGTGGAAGACCCTTCATCAGAGGCCAACTTTCATTCAGATATATGAGCTCAAATAGCAGAGAAATTCTATGTCTGGAATAAATATGGAAGAGCTTTCAGTTGAAACTTGGTTACTTCAAAGTCGTGGACTCATTCACACTGGAGAGGAAACCTTGTGAGTGTCATCATGTGGGAAAACATAAGACAAAGCCATGACCTTAGACATCATGTGAGAAGTCACATTGGGAAGAAGCCCTATAAATATAATAAATGTGGAAGAACTCTTAGATGCTGCTCTCACATTTATATGTACCAGGGAACTCAAGAAGAGACACTCTATATCTGCAATCAATGAGGTAGAGCCTTCAGCTAGAATTTCTCTTTCTTCAACCACCGGGACACTCAAGTGAAGAGAAACCCTACACCTGTACTCATGGTGGAAGAGCCTTCAGTTGGAGCTCCAGTCTCAGCACACACAGAGAACTCAGAGTCAGCATTAATTCAACTAATCCTGTTACTTCAATTTTTAATGTATTATTTCTCTCATAAATTAAAAGAAAATTATAAATTAATTTACTCTTTTACAAGGCTGCTACTCCTGGAGAACTGTGTGTACCTGGACAGAAAAATTCCAAGAACTCAGAGTCAGGCAGTGGTTTATCCCCTATATTAGAATTTTGGAGCCAAAGGATTTTTCTCACAAGAAGGGCAGATACCTATCTCGGTACTGAGAAACTGGCAGATCATTGCAGACATGGAGCAATCCATTTCCAGATTGTTTTAGAACAGCAGGCTTGAATGTACTAATTCATGGAAACATAAAGCACTGCCCCTCAGAGCTCCATTTGTAAGTCTGCCCGCCAAAGATCTACTCTTTGCTCTGGATGAATAATCCTCACAACAGAAAGTGCTTGGAGAAAGATGAGCATACAGAGAAAGCCCATTTTGTAAGTTAAACCTGCAAGAAGGCTAGTTAGGGAGAGGCTAGGTCTCCGTCTTTAGATCAATTGCTTTTTCTTTGTTGGCCAAAACATTCATTATAACACTGAGGTCAATTGAAGACCAATGACTTAAGGCATGATGTATTCAAAGGGTCTATAAAACACAGGATGTTGGGGCAAAATTTGTCGGTGTATGTGCTCCTGTGAATGCATGTGCGTGTGCATGTGCACACACACACACACAAACACACACACACACACACACAGAAAGAAGGGATAGACTAGAGTATCCATTTGATCCCTAAAGGGAAAATGTCACTCAGGAATCAAGGCCATAAATGTGTCATGCAGGAGAAGAATCATATAAATCACATATATTCATGGATTCAATTTTCAATTATTAACAAATATTTACTGAGTCCATCTCATAGTTCAGAACTTACACTTTTATGAGGATTTAATTTTAAATGATACAATGCCCTTCTCTTCCTATAACTGTACATTCTAATGCAGGCAATAAAAATACACTGCAAAATAGAATACGTGCATAAGGGTTTACACATTGTATAATTACAAAATGCTTGCCACTAGTCTACCAAGAAAAGTTGGCACTTTATAAAAGAAAATTGACATTTAAAACATTGTCAATTCTGGAACTTTGGAAGGCCATATATTTCAGAGTCTCTGCATTATTAAAAAATATTTTACACAATTCTGAACTTTAGAAAAATCTATTCTGCATGACTTTGAGAAAGGAAAGCTTGATTCTCCTTCCTAAGGGTCAGCTTTGTTGCTTATTGTATTATGAAATAAGTATTTTTGAATTAATTGTTTGAATTCCAAAGTACTTTTTGAAAATCAATCATCATATTTATAAATGCAGAAGATAAAGCACTGAGTGAAGAAAACAGAATATAAAATTATATCTATGCCATAATTATAGTTGAATTAAAATATAATACCTATATTACTATAAACAAAAATAATCAATAAACAATCTATAATAAGATTTAAAAAGTGTTTTTTTTGAACCAAACTGAGGACCAGCTCAGAAGCCGTCTTCTCAGGTTGTTACCAAAGGCAAGTTCCTTTGCTCAACGCACAGTGAGACCAAAAACATTGAAACATCCAAGTGTGGAGCACACGAAGGTTTATGGCAGGGCCCCACAAGGAGACAGGTGGCTCATGCCCCCAGAAAACTCAAACTCCCTGAAGCGTTTCAGCAAAGCATTTTGAAAGGCCAGGTGAGGGAGGAGCATGGTTGGTACTGCAAAATTCTTGGTGCAGGAATCCTTTGTGCATGTAGGTCAGGTCACGATGTTCCTGTAAACCTCCAACAAAACAAGTGTTATTCTCTTTTCTGCAACTTGTTTATGGCTATATGAATGGAAAAGTGTTATACTCTTAAAGGTCAGAGTCTTGAGAATGGGCAACCCTGTCTATTTCAGGCTATGGGCAACGTTCTTAACTCTAAGCACCAGCAACCGAATACAAAGATTAAAGTTAAAGAAACAGACCTAATATGGAGTCAGATCTGTTCTTCCCTGTTACAAGATTACTCTGAGAAACTGTTCTCGAGAAACACTGTTTCCAGCACAGTTTTATATCTTCTCAGAACAAAGAACTTTAAACAAGTTAGGGATGTATTTGGAGAAAAACAACAACAGAAAACACAGATCCGCATGTACAGAACGAGCCAGCATGACCCACCACCAGGGAAGAGAGTCTCATCATCAAATGAGGAAGAGCATTGGTGTCCCAGGAAGAGAGATATTTAATCTTTAGTTTTAACATGATCATTCTTTACTTCTGGTCAATGTGTTCTTTTCTGTAATAATTAAAGCAGGTGTATAATGTATGTTTGATAGGCTGCACACAGGCTATTTCAGCTGCATGAAATTTAAGTTAATTCAGAGATTTAAGTTAATTCAAGTTAAGCCAGAATAACATCCCATACCTCAACATGTGGAAATTTCTTTTATCATTACCTACAAAAAAAAAAAAAAAAAAAGAGGGAGCATTTTAACAATTAAATAGAGGAAAATTCAGATCTCATAGGAAGAGGCAGTTCTTCAAATTGACTAAATTTAACTTTATGAAAAAGCCACACACACACACAAGCACACGCACGTGCACACACACACACACAAAAGAACTTTGGCCCGAGATGGGAAATCTGGGCTCCTCACACCAGACATGAAGGATTAGAAGGCACCTGCTGGCTCCTGCCTTGTTGCCGCAGTGCCGGCCCTGTGGCTACAGCCTGGAAGCTGGGGGACCTAGAGGTGGACTCACTCGTGAGCCCCAACCGGCCCGGGGCCCCGGTAGCTGTGTCCCCGCCCCCGGCCCTGAGAGGAGACCCTCGGTGTGGGCGGAGCCTGAAGTCCCTGCCCCAGGCTCGACGCAGCGCGGCCAGAACTGCCTGGGCGTCCTGGCCTCGGGCTGCGCTGCTCTGGTCACTCCGCCTCCCTCCCGGCCGCCGCCCCCGAGGGAGGCTTGAGGAGAAGAAGGCAGCGATCTGTGCAACAGCTGATGGTCACTGTGGCCTCTGTGTGACTACCTTGAATGTCCCGCTCACGACAGAAGCCTGTTTGTGGCCCACGGAACAGGCACTGAGCATCTGCTTTCATTGTTAAGGAAAAGGACGCATTGACCAGAAGTAAAGAATGTTGGTGTTAAAAATACAAATGATATGCCCCGGGTCCTAATATGCCTATGCTGGTCCTCCTTTCATTGTACCTTGCCCTTTCCAGGTGCCATGGGCATGCTGTCTCGCTGGGCACCTGTTAGTCTCTGTTTTGTTTTGTTTTTCCCTTGAAGGGCTTTATCCCTGACTTGGTTGATATTCTTCTTCTCAGGAGACATACAGCTGTGCTGGAAACCCTGCATCTGAGAAGCAGATCCTCAGAGCTATCCGAGCGGCTGGCTTCCAGTCTGTAGGCCTCACTTTGGCCCACATACAATTGTTTTCTATTCCTGTGATAGATTGTTTATTGATGATTTTCCTGGACACAGCTGCTCTTGCCTGAGAGCCGGCCTCTTTCTCCAGGGACGCGGACCTGTCCCAGAGCTCATGGGTCTCGGGGGCCTCACTCCCGGAGCACCATCCTCACCACCCCGCAGGCAGTGGACCACGGGCGGCAGCCCCAGGAACCTCGGGGACAGTGGGGGCCCTCTACAGGCACAAAAATAATCAATAAACAATCTATAATAAGATTTAAAAAGTGTTTTTTTTGAACCAAACTGAGGACCAGCTCAGAAGCCGTCTTCTCAGGTTGTTACCAAAGGCAAGTTCCTTTGCTCAACGCACAGTGAGACCAAAAACATTGAAACATCCAAGTGTGGAGCACACGAAGGTTTATGGCACCTGCAAATCAGCAGCGGCACCCACCATCGCAGGGACCCCTCCCACCCCAGGACGCCTCCGCAAGCACAGCCCCAGCTCCAGGCTCCGGGAAAGACTAACCCCCGACATTGAGGAAGCCCCCAAGGCCAGCGTGTCCTCAGCCTTCTCACACAGAAAGCTGGAGGCCGCCTGGCCCTGGTGCCTGAGAGCCTGGAGCCCCCTCTCCTTCTGTATCTTCCTCCCCACACCCCCCGAAATTCAGGGCAACCTGGCTCTCACCCCAGGAACTCAAACCCACCCAGCCTCTGCCCCTCAACAGTTTCCAGAGTCTGGGGGTGTTCCCGGTAGTGGAGGGGACACAATCTAAGAAGGGCCGCCAGACGTCACCAGCGCCGGCCCTTGTGTCCCTGCTTCCTCCCCTCGTCCCAGCCTCCTGGCCTTAAAGTGAAAGCAACTTTCCTGCTCTTAACACCTTTTTTTCCATATGCTCCTCCTTCACCCCAGTGGCCAGGATTTCCCTCTTTGGTCCCAACAGGCTGCTGTGTTTTGTGTTGAATGGACTCTAGATCGGGACACCAGGGTGAGACTAGGTTTTAAAGATGGCGGGGTACTTGCGCAAATAACTGAAGTGAGCAGCGTCAGCATCTCAGGGGCACCCACACCCACAGCTGCAACCTGCCCACTCAGCCGCCACCCTAATGTCTTAGGCTCCTCCTGCTTACACCCTGCAGCAGGGCTAGCTGTGCATTGCATTCTGTGCTTGTGTTTCCCGGGGACCCTCCTGGCTCAACCCTGGCTGTGCACATGCCACCTGGCCTCCCCATCTCGTCCTCAACGAAGCTGCCCTGACAGGCTGCCGTCATATAGTGTGCACGCCTTGCTTCTTGCTGGTGATAAACTAACAAAGCTTTATTCTGTATCCATCTATTATGACGCATGCTGATTACCCCCATTGTTTGACTATCTGTAACTCATATTTTAGTACTTAGCTGTATTCTAAAGTGTTGTGAAGAAATTTTTCAATTATGTAAAATAATGCCCTTTCAAGTGACTCAGAAGGGAGAGTGGCCAGCAGAAACATGGCCCCTCAAGTTGTCCAGGCCCCAATTCCGGGTATGAAGATGTAAAGTCACCTGGAAAAAGGGACTTGTGTAGGGTGATTACGTTAAAGGTCTTGATCTGGGGAGACCCTCTTGGGTTATTTGCGGTGGTGCACTGTGATCACATAGATGCTCGGAAATGAAAGAGAGAGTTAAAAGGGTCACAGGTGGAGGAGACGGGAGGACGTGACCGAGGCGGGAGTGAAGTAGGTGCTGGGGCCACAAGCAACGAGTGTGGCCTCTTCTAGAAGCTGGTGAAGGAACAGACCTTCCCCCAGAGCCTCCAGAAGGAACACAGAGCCGTTCACACCTGATGTCTGCACAGTGACACCCATTTTGGACTTCTGACTCCAGGACTGTAAGAGAAGGAACTTGTGTTATTTGTTATATCAGCAATAGGAAACAAATACATGTAGGGAAGTGTATCTTTTCTTTTTTTTTAATCAGGTTTATTATAACACTGGTAAGTGAAATTTCCTTGTATTGCGAGTCAGAATGAGGAGGGGTGACACTGATAATGTTTCCTCAAAGAAATCATTGCAGAAGCCCCTCTCCTGTGATGAAAGACCGGATCATGACCAGGGGAGCCTCAGGGCACCAAGGGGAGCAGCTGTGTGCCCAGCACCTGACTGAGGAGGTCTGAGGGCCTCTGAGTGGGAGAGGGAGATGCTGAGAAGCTTTCTAAAGTCTCTGCATCTGCACCTAACCAGCAGCTGAGCACCGGGCGTCCATGTGGAAGCAGGGATGATGCCTCACTGTCCTTATTTCTAAAGCAGAGATGAAAATATTATCACGTCATAGAGCTGTGTGGAGAATTACATGAAGTAATGTGTGTATTAGAACATATCTCAGGGCACGTAGCAATCCCCGATAAGTCCTATGACTGATTTAAGATAATTATGTGTTACTTGTCTAAATGGGCCACAGGTGGTCAGTCTTAGCGTTAGATTCTGTTCCTGCTTTGGACCCTTCTCCTCGCTCCTGACTTGTTTCTACTTCTCCATCCCCCTTGTTCCACAGGGACCTAATGACTTCCAGCTGAAACTCCACTTTCCCTTGTATGTGGTTGGAGGGTGGGCCGGAAGTAGCCTTCTTCTGTGCCCACCTGAACCCTAAATTTCAGAATCTTATTTAATTCTTGTAACAAAGCACTGAGGCAACACAAATATTCTCCTGATTTTCGAGAACACAGAACTGAAATTTTGTGCTTTAGTAACTTGGCCAGGATCACAGAGTGAATGAGTGAGTGATCAAGATTTAAATCCATGCAAGTCTGATTCCTGGGCCCTCTCAACCACAGGAAGTTCACCTCTTGTGCTACTCAGAGCTTAGTGATTGTACTGGTGTTTTTTTTGAAGTAGTCTTCAAGTTCTTGTAACAGATTTCTCTTATTGCCAAAGTACTTTATATTTATTGTAGCAAGCTTTAAAAATATTGATAAATATGAAAGAGATATTTAAATTCACCTGTAACTCACAACCTCAAAAATCTACCTGTATGAGAGGATCTCTCTTGTTTTATTTCCTTTCCATTTAAATATTTGCCTGATATAGAAGGTACTAGATTTGTTTCCCCAAATTCTTATTGCTGAGCACTAAAGATTATTTCTCAGCTTAGAGTAAGCATTCTGATAGTTAAAATATTATACCTAATTATTTATTTGATATAATTTCCCAGAAATGACAACAGAAATTTCTAGGCCATACAGAAAACCTTTTAAAGGCTTTTGATTTCCATGTACCACAAAAGGGCCAAGCAGAAAAAAACTTGAAGAGCATGCAGGTCTTCATGGATGAAAGCTAGAGTCTTTGTTAGCGGGTAAGATATTATATAAAAACATTCTTTTCTCTTAACATAAAGGAAAATATTTCAGTCTAAATTTATGCAGATACGTTGATTTCCTTTGCTTTCTTCTAGTAACCATTTCTATTTCTTCATTTGAATATTCCCACTTATGTATCATGCCAATTTTTCTGCTACAATGTTTATAGTATTATATATTTGTAGGAATTATTTATTAGGAATATCAGACTTCCGTGAAACATGTTATAAATAACATTTTGACTTTGTAGTTCTCCTCTTATTTCTTGACCTATAAGACTTGAACAAAGATTTTTCTATGTAGCTTGGCCTAGCTCTCCATTGGGTTCTGTGCCTGTGTTTCCCGTGGTCCCCTCCTGGCTCATCCCTGGCTGTGCAGACCCCACCTCGTCCTCCAAGAAACCTCTCTGCCCTGGCAAGACGGTATCCACACAGATTGCTCCCCTTTTTTTTGCCACTGAAAATTAAGAAACCATTGTTCTAGGCCAGTCTATTGTGACCCACACTGATCTCACTGTTTTATTATTTGTAACTCATATTTAGTAGTTGATTATATTCTCAACTGTTGTCAAAATGCTAGTTGATTGTGTAAGATAATGTGCCTTGAAGTTGCACAGAAAGGGTAGGGGAGTTGACAGAATAATACCTCCCCCCCCCACCCAAATATAACTGTTCTAATCCCCAGAACCTGTGACTAAGTTACGTTACATGACAAAAGGGACTTTGTAAGTGTCACTAAGGATTAAGTAAGGATCTTGCATTTCCCCAAAGAAGACATACACATGGAAAATAGGCATGTGAAAAGATGCTCAACTTCACTAATTATTCTAAAAAATGCAAATCAAAACTACAATGAGGTATCACCTCACTGCAGTCAGAATGGCCATCATCAGAAAGTCTACAAATAATAAATGTCGGAGAGGATGTGGAGAAAATGGAACCCTCTTGCATTGTTGGTGCGAATGTAAATTGGTACAACCATTATGGAGAACAGTATGGTGGTTCCTTAAAAAACTAAATATAGAACTCCCATAAGATCCAGCAATCCCAGTGTTGGGCGTATATCCAGAGAAAACGATAATTCAAAAGAGTCATGCAGCATATTTTTATTGCAGCACTATTTACAATAGCCAAGACATGGAAGGAAATTAAATATCCAATAGAGGAATGGATAAAAAATATGTCGTAGATGTAAGGTCCGTTGGCCCGGGTGAAAGGAGGCCCGGGGGGTAAGAGAAAACACAGACCAGTATGAGGTAAGAGAGGTATTGGGACATAACGACCTCACCTGTTCTGGGAATCAACAAGAGACTCTAACTTCCTGCCCAGAAAACAATGGGGCTGACAGGAAGGGAAAATGGACTTACACCCCACAACAGACCAACCAACACCTGGCCCTGCTGTATCCTCACCAAATAAGGAATTACCCTGTATAGCAAACCACCCCCTCCCCTTGCAAGCCGCCTTTTGCTTTTACCCCAATAAAAATCCCCCTCATCCAGTACTGGGCGTGACTTCTCTAGCCCCTTTCTCTCGGACCAGTGAACCTCCCCCGGGAGCGCTCCCTAATAAAGCTCACTTGAAGCTTTCCTTTGTTTCGCGGTGCCCTTTGTTAAGATCCGACCTTACAGTAGACATATTCAGTGGAATATGACTCAGCCATAAAATAGAATGAAATAATGCCATTTGCAGCAACATCGTTGGACCTAGAGATTATCATACGTAGTGAAGTAAGTCAGACAGAGAAAGACACTTATATATGAAATCTAAAAAGTGATACAAAGGAACTCATTTACAAAACAGAAATAGACTCACAGACATAGAAAACAAACTTCCGGTTACCTCTTTCTGGAAAGAGGGGGGACACTGAAATGAGGAGTTTGGGATTAACATATATGCACTACTGTATATAAAGTATATAAACAACAAGGACCTACTGTATTTCTCAGGGAACTATATTCAATATCTTGCAATAACTTACAATGGAAAAGAATCTGAATATATATATATATATATATATATATATATATATATATACACACACACACATACATATATATATATGGATTACTTTGCTCTACTCCAGAAACTAGCACAACATTGTAAACCAACTATAATGCAATAAACGTTTTTTTAAAAAAAACTAAAGATCTTGACCTAGGGAGATCCTCCTGGGTTATTTCTGAGGGTGCACTTTGATCACATAGGTCCTCAGAAGTCAACAAGAGAGTTAAGAGGGTCACATGTGGAGGAGATGTGAGGACGTGACCGAGGTGGGCGTGCTGTGGGTGTTGTGGCCACAAGCAAGGAGTGTGGCAGCCTCTAGAAGCTGGTGAAGGAACAGACCTTCCTCCAGAGCCTCCAGAAGGAACACAGCGCCGTTCACACCTGATGTCCTCATAGTGAGACCCATTTTGGACTTCTGACTCCAGGACTGTAAGAGAAGGAACTTTTGGTAATGTGTTATATCAGCAATAAGAGACTAAAACAGGTAGGGGAGTGTATCTTTTATCAAAGGAGAGATTTATTATAACACTGGAGACTGAAGTTCTCTTGGGTCAAGGAGTTAGAAAGAGGAGGGGTCACACTGACAATGTTTCCTCAGAAAGTCAATTCTGAAGCCCCTCTGTTGAGAGGACAGAGAGGGAGCAGTGAGTGGGCAGATGCTTTAGAGCTTCTAGACCATCTGAGTTCAGAGAAGGAGATGCTGAAGCAGCCTCCAGAGGTGTGTGCATCTGCGTCTCACCCGGGAGTTGGGCGTAGCCCCCAAAGATGAGCATCCAGAAGCAGGCAGCTGGCCCACAGGCAGAAGACAAGAGGTTAACCAGAGAAAGAATTCCCTTATACCCCAATGTGCTTTATGTAAACTCACTTTGCTTCTTTCTCTTTCTTATTATACCTAGTGGAAAGTGAAAGCAATATTTTATTTAGTACTTAAATAAAGTTGTTTGTGTGTGTGTGTGTGTGTGTGTGTGTGTGTGTGTGTGTGCTGCATTGGGTCTTCGTTGCAGTGCACGGGCTTCTCATTGCAGTGGATTCTCTTGTTGTGGAGCCCCGGCCCTAGAGTTCACGGGCTTCAGTGGTTGTGGCTCGCAGGCTCTAGAGCGCAGGCTCAGTAGTTGTGCCGCATGGACTTAGTTCCTCTGCGGCATGTGGGATCTTCCCGGACCAGGGCTCGAACCTGTGTCCCCTGCACTGACAGGCGGATTCCTAACCATTGCACCACCAGGGAAGTCTTAACTAAAGTTTTATAATTTGTTTTATTTTACAAAATTAAGATTAAGCTTATAAGTGGGAGACCAATACCTTTCACAGTTCCCCAAGGCTGAATTGAACTGTGCTTGTGTTAGAGGGGGCTCATCCAAGTCGACATGGGGGCGACCATAGGAAAGACACAAGCTGGCCCTGAATGACACAGATATCTCAGTCCTAGAGCCCCCCTTCCTTTCTGTGTTATGTTGGACAGGGCACCTACTGTCTCTAACTCTTTGTTTCCCTGCTTCTGAAGCAGAGGTGACAGTACCACTATGTCACAGAGCTGTGTGGACAATTCCGCAGACAATGTGTGTATCAGCACACATGCAAGGGCAAGTAGTAATGCCCAAGAATCTAAGTGAATAGTTGGTGATAATTATTATCTGCTTGCCCAAAGCACAGGGGTGACCTTTCTTAGTGCCGATTCTGGTCCTGCTGTGTATCTTTTTATCTCTCAGAGCTCCTTTCTTCTTCTTGATCCACCATGACCTGAACCTTCCTGCTGAACCTCCACTCTTCACTGTGGCTGGAGTGTGAATGTGAAGCAGCCCTTCCTGCACCCACTCTGAGCCCTTTACTTTCAGGAAACAAGTCTGTGAAGCAGTAGCACCACCTCCTTGTTTTCCTGATGGCAAAACTGAGACTTGAAGCTTTTAGCTACTGGGCCAAGATCACAAGGTAAGTGAGTGAGGGACCAAAAGTCTAACTGAGGCAACATGAATCCTGGACCTTCACACCCACAGTTCACTTCTCACAGAAGTCGGCTCAGAACTCAGCAAGTGTATTCATGTTTCCTTTGAAGTAGCTTTTATATGTTTCTCTTATTACCAAAATACTGTATATTTATTGTAGCAAACTTTGAAAGTATTGATAAACATGAAAGAAAACATATAAATTCACCTCTAATCCCACCACCTAGACAATCTACCTTTTAGAGACGATCTCTCTTCATATGTTGGTTTATTTCCTTTCCATTTTAAATATTTGCGTGATATAAAAGGAATTGTGCTTTGTTGCCCCAAATCATTATTGTTGAGCAGGTAAGATATTTTCTTATTTTGGAATAAACACCCTGATAGTTAAAATATTGCAACTATTTTTTTTTGGTATAAATTCCAGGAAATGAGAATTCAAAATTCTGGATCAAAACAGAAATCATTTCCAAACTTTTTAATGTTTATATACTGCCAAAGGGCCAAGCAAGAAAGGTTACAGAGTCTATAGATCTGCAGTGGATGAAAGCTACAGTTTCTGTTAGTGGGTGAGATATTATATTAAGACTCTTGTCTCAATAGAAAAGGAACTAATATCTCAGTCTAGCTTTTATGGACAGGTTGAATATTTTCCATTTTCTAGTAACCATTTATACTTATTTACATGAGCGTTCCAGCTTATGTTTCTTGCCAATATTTTTCTGCTGGAATTTTCACTTAATTTTATATATCTAGAAGCTATTTATTAGGATTACTAGACTTCTGTCATGTATGTTAAAAATAGAATTCTGAGTTTGTAGTTCTCCTTTCACTTTTTGACATTTAAATGTTTAACAAGGTTGTGTACTAAAATCCATTAAGCTTTTTATATGTGGTTTAGCATTCAGGATAATGCTTAGGTATTAGTTTGCTGGGGTGGATATAATAAAATACCACAGCAGGGGGTGGGGCCTTAAATGACAGAAATATATTTTCTCAAACTTCCAGGGCCTGGAAGTCCAAGCTCAAGATGTGATGGGGTGTGGTTTCTCCTGAGACCTCTCTCCTTGCCTTGCACATGGTAGCCTGCATGCTGTGTGCTGTGTGTGCACATCCCTAGTGTTTCTCTGTGTGCCCAGATTTCCTCTTCTTAGAAGGACACCAGCCAGATCAGATTAGGGCCACATTAAATCCTCGGTTTAGTTTATTCATCTCTTTAAACGCCTTATTTCCAAATACGGTCACATTCTGGGTTACTGGAGATTAGCGCTTCAACATATGGATTCATGGGCAAAATTCAGAGCCTAACAGCTTAGAAACGTCTTCCCCACCTCAGATTATAGAAATAGCTATATTTTCTTCTTGAAGTTTATGATATCAAATTTTATATTTAAATGATATTTGGAATTTATTTTGATGTGTGGCATGTTTTTTATTGAAAGATAGGTGCACAGGTAACATAAATGTATAGTTTACAGAATAATAGCAACATAAATGCCTATCTTCTCATCACCCACCTTAAGAAATAGAACCTTCTAATTCCTTTGGGCGTCTCAACGATCTGATGTTCCCTTGCTTTCATTAGAGATTTCCACATGTATATGAATTCCTAAACAATACATTGGCTTTTCCCCTTTGGATTCTTTACACGAGTAGAATCACACTGATTTTCCTTTTGTGGTGTAGTGGTTATTTTGTGTTCAACATTGGATTCTCAGATTCATCCGTGTTGATGCATGTAGTCAATTTAATTTACTGCTCGTTAGTAGTCCATATGTTTGTAAAAAGCAAGACAACAGCTCCAGTAGAATCACTTATGCTAAGCCCCACGTCACCAAACTGAGATCTAACGGAAGTAGTTTCAGCTCTCCCAAAAGGAAACCTTGCACTAGTTAATCAGGTATCTCCTGACCAGCACTAGTTGGGTTATCTGCCTGACAGAACCCTGTCACACCTAAAGGAGATTTCCTTTCACTAACTCTCCAGCTTTTAAGCCTGTGTATCTGGTTCCTGCTATTTTCTGCCTACAAACGTTTTTCATTCGTACAACTTCTCAGAGCTGCTTTCTGTGTGCTAGAGAGAATGTTGCCCGATTCATGATGAATCAGACAATAAAGCCAAAAGATCTCCAAATGTACTCCACTGAATTCTGTTGAACACTTTCAATATCCCTAAATCCATCCAATCTATTGTTAATAAATATTCGAGTGTTTCTGGCCCTTTACTACTATGGCAATGGCTCACACGTCTCAGCTCTACGCCTTGGGTGTGATGTTAGGGGTGTGCTCTCCCAGCCACACAGTGTAATGAAAGAAGCTTATATTCCTGTGAGCAGGGAGTGACAATTCCTGCTGTTCCCAATCGCAAGCAACCATTTTATTGCCTTTCTTACAAGTTTCCCGGAGGGTGAGGTGAGAAATGGTATTTTATTGTGGTTTTAATTTGCATTTAATTTATTACTAATGACACTGAGGATCTTTTTAAGTGTTCATTCAGCATCTGTATTTCATCCTCCATGAAATGCCTATTTAAATCTTTCTGACTTCATCTTTATGTTGAAAGTTCTTTACACTGATTACACATATCACCTCCCACTTCATGGCTCTTCTTTCCTTTCTTTTTAGGATGTCTTTTGACAAGCAGGAGTTTTAAATTGTAATATTGTTAATTATACTTAATAAATATGGTATTTACCAGGTCTTCCTATATGATTTATATTTTTTGTGATTTTTTTACAGGAAGTTCCTCATTCCCCTGATGTTATAAGAACATTCTCTTATGTATGCTTCTACAGATTTCATGTTTTTTTGTTTCACCTTTAATCATCAATTTACCTGGAATTGATACTTATGCATTTTCTCTGAAAATCAGCATGTTTTCTTCCAGCCGAGCTTGTGGGGAGAAGATGCCACCCCCTCCAAAAAATCTCGCTGCACCCACAGCTCCCTCTTGGGCTCAGAGTCCATCTCTGGAGGCTAGAGGGGTTACAGGAAAAGACAGAATAAGACAAGGGGTCAGAGAAAGGTGGGGCTGCTGTTTTCCATGATGCTGTGGAAGCTCTCTCGCCAACAAGGGCCACGTGAGAAGAGCCCATGCGGACGGTAAAAGAATGAGCCTCTTATCTCTGGAGGAGTAGCACATGTCAGGAAAGCCCCAGGGAAATGGAAGCACTCTTTAGCAGGAGGGTTCTCAAAGATTTCACAGCAGCAAAGTGGCCAGTGTGCCTGGAGCACGTGCGTGTGCACGAGAAGGAGGGGGCAACCAGGATGCTGGTTGGTGTTCGCAAATTTCTGCCTGCAGATTAGCCCCCGTCTCCCGAACATCCCCCACTGGGCAAACTGTCAGGTCCTCCTCTGAGTCCAGCGACAGCAGACACTCCGCTGTCTCAGGATGCTCTCTACTTTGCTTTCCCACTAGAAGATGAGATTCTTAAAGAGACAGATTTTGTCTTTTTCCTTTTTGTGTCCCTACTGATAAGAAGTTTCACTGCTCAATAAATATTGAATAAACAAACAAAAGAAAGCAAATGAGTGAAGGTAACATTTTCCTCTGCTTTCATCTCTTTCCAGTGGGAACCAGGTACCGTAGGAGCCCAGAGCCGCTGCTAAACAGAATCTGGAAATGGTCACTTCTGCTTTTCACCACGTGGGAGGGTCTGAGGGATGAGTCTCAGGTCAGAGCTTCCCGGTGACAGTGAGTGAATTGAGAGCCCCTCCTTCAGTGTGTTCTTTCCATGAGCAGCTGAGGTCTGCGGCTCAGGGGCTGAGCGCTCACCTGGCTCGGCTTTCCTTGCACTCCCTCCATGGCTGTCCCTGATTCCCAGGGGCCCACCCAGTAAAGAAAAAGATCAGAAATGATTTCCTACCTTGCATTGGAGTCCCAGACCCTGAGAATCCCTGGCGCTGTGAGTTACGAGGCCAGCACCTGTGTAAGGCCACAGTGACGGCCAGGTTCCTGTCAGCACGGCCATGGACTCAGGACTTGCAGAGTGGCAACCATGCCGACGACAGACACGTGTCATACAGTGGGACCAAGGGTGCAGGGTAAGTGGGTTTCCCAGAGGTTTAGGAATCCTGAGAGCAGAGAGAAGCCCAGGAGAAGCAAAGACTTCAAAGCATTTGGAGAGCAAATGTGAAAACTGGGTCATGATTGGGAACAAAAGGCAGCGACGGCACCTCAAGAGGAAAGCGAGTGAAAGAGAGAGAAACGACAGGCAGAAGGGGCGGAGTACAGAGCACCTGGTGGGGGGTGGTGGTGGAAGGAGTCATAGCAGAAGAGGGGAGAAGTGGAGAGGACGGGAGAGGGACCCCCCGGACAGCAGAGGTCAGGCCAGGGTCCCACAGGGGACGCCGCAGCCTCAGCCTGCCTGCCGCCCGCCAGTCACGGAGGGGAAAGCACTTGTGCAGCAGGACATCGTATAACTTAGTAATACTACAGCCCTGGTTAATGAAATCCTCAACTTCTTCTGCAGAAAATCCCATATAAGTATTTTACTTACGTTTAGGTAGTTTCTATTTTCTATAAAGACCTGGACATTGACTGACTTCGTGCTCCACCTAGTAACACAGCTTAGAATTACAGACAGACCTGGTGTGCCTCTCAGCTCTGTCTCGTGGGAGCTGTGACTCAGGGCATGCCCCTCACCCCATCTAAGCCTCAGTTTCCTTATTAGTAAAACCAGGCATGATGATATGGGCTTGAAGGTTAAATTAATAATTACATGTAAAATTCTGCAGCGCCTGGGACATGAGAGGCATGAAATGTCATCATACTTAGTATCTATTTTGTATGTTCAGTGTGAAGTCTGGGACCCTTTGCAAACGGCATCCTGTTGACTGGACTGGACACATAACTGGATTTTCTTCACTGAGATGAAATCTTGCAACAAGCACCCTCACTCCGTGTTTCTTCTTCTCCTCCTTGGCCTGGACTCTTGGGCCTGTCTGGTTCCCCTCACCTCCCTCTTTCCTGCCTCTGTTGTCAGTGTTTGACTCTCTCCATTGTTGAGTTTTCTCTTCAGTTGTGGCCAGGGTGAAATGTCAGTCACCCGGTAATGGCAACATCTGACCAAGATTCACCACAGCAGAGGAGTCGCCTCCTTGTGCAAGGGAAGGTTCAGCACATTTCAGGGCTGCTTTTCTGTCTGCTGCTTGTAGCCTAGTCATCATTCTCCAGGAGACCAAATTTCACACTCCATGTCTTCCCAGGACCTGGGTAAGCCTCCTTTCTTGCAAAACCTGAAAGTCCTTCAACAGATGGATTTAACATCTAACGCAAAGCAATTTTACGGATTTTTCTCACATAGACTTATGTAACCTGATGTTCTTCACTGAACTTCTTTGGAAATGTTAAAAGAGAAAATCCAACTGAGTAAACTTAAATGATCTTATTGGCTTCATTCAGTGATTCATGAATCAAGCAGCATCTAATCCAGCAGATAGAACGGAGCACTAAAGACCTAAACAAGGCAGGAGGTTTTACAGGCAGAAGAGAGCAGGGACACAGAAGCTATAGAAGCAAGAAGCTAGCTGCTTATTTCGAGGTTACTCTCCTTCTAGGTGAGGCCAGCGTCTCTCAGGCAGATGACCTAATGTGTGTTCACCTGGAGCTCCTGATTGACTGGTTTAAGATTCCATCGCTGGGGGAGCTGAAACTATAATTAAGCTACATGCGGCTTAAGGTGAGCAATTGCATTTTGGGCCTGTTGTCTTCTTTTTAACAGAAGGTTCTAAAGAGGAGATACAGTTATTAAAATTACAGAAATTATCATTCAGAGTGTACGCGTGTAAACGTGGTGACTCAATGGCAGAAGAAATAATTGAACCAAGGCTCGGTAGGTTATAATTTTCCCCTGGTTGACCTGAAGGTCCCCCTGTTGACACCTCCACTCTGTCACCACCGGGCAGCCCCTCCTGTGCCCTCCGCACACTCTCTGGGATCTCTACCACCACCCATTCAACAGAGTGAGTCACATGCTTAGATGAGCTCCACACCTTGCAAAGAGCATGACTTTGGTGTGCTAATCACACCCTCACAATCTAGGCCAGAGAAAAACCTCCTGCACTTATTGCCAGTGAGTCCCTGAGAGATGTGAACAAAACCCTTCTTGGCCGGAGCTGCTCATTATTTTCAATCTTGCACATCTCTGCTCACGGGTTTAAGGTGTTTTCTTCTGTGATGTAGGCACTATAAAGCGTTCCAACAACTGTACTCCACAAAGACCAGGCTTCTGCTTTGGTCTTGTGCAATTATATGTAATGAGAAGATAAAAGAAGCCTGACTAATTTGTCACAGATTAACTCAGTACATTTTTGTTATTAAATTTCAGCTACATAACTAAAGCCAAAAATATGAAAAATAAAACCACAGCTCTGACAGCACTGTTCTGTTTTTCTTTTTTTTTTTTTTAAGAAGATGTTGAGGGTAAGAGTTTATTAATTAGTTGATTTATTTTTGCTGTGTTGGGTTCTTCGTTTCTGTGCAAGGGCTTTCTCTAGTTGTGGCAAGTGGGGGCCACTCTTCATCGTGCTGCGCAGGCCTCTCACTATCGCGGCCTCTCTTGTTGCGGAGCACAAGCTCCAGACGAGCAGGCTCAGTAGTTGTGGCTCACGGGCCTAGTTGCTCAGCGGCATGTGGGATCCTCCCAGACCAGGGCTTGAACCCGTGTCCCCTGCATTAGCAGGCAAATTCTCAACCACTACGCCACCAGGGAAGCTCCTGTTCTGTTTATTTTTATACTTTTAAAATAAATCTTGTGACCTGAGCTTACTTTTCGGCACAGTTAACAGTTAGAATGTTTGTTGTCATGTTGATGAGCTGGTTGGATATTCATGCCATCGGGGCACACTGAGAGACTGGTGTTTTGGAACACAGAAAGAAGTCTCCAGGCTCAAAAGAAATACATGTTACACCCATCCCTTTATTTCTGCGAGGGATTGATTCCAGGGCCCTGCAGATACCAAAACACATGGATGCTCAGGTCCCTTACAGTCAGCCCTCTGTATCCAAGGTCCCCATCTACAGTTGGTTGAACCCATGAATGCTGAACCTGAGAACACAGATTGACGAATGTGTATTCCCTGTGTTCCTGGAAATATGTAACCGCCCTTGGTGTCTGGCTTGCTATATCAGTTGCATGGCTGTATTTCAGTGTCAGACTTCTACCTATAAATAGAGCCGTTTTGTGTGTGCTGCCAAAGTAAGTTGTTCTGTGTGTGAAAGGCATCAGTCAAGTGATCAATTCTAAATATTCCTGGATGCTAACCTGTAACTGCTTTTGGATCATGGCCTGCTTCTTTGGACATATTGTTGGCTGAGAGTATTTTTCTATAACGTGGAAAATAACACACAATTGGACTGATGATGTTTAGAAACCATCTTTGTAATTAGGGGAAATTTTAGAATTCCCTCAGATACTATACCCATGAAAAAGTTGAATTCATAGACACAGAGAGTAGAACAGTAGTTGGGGGGACATTGGGGTGAGGGAAATGGGGAAAGGTCGGTAAAGGGAACACACTTTCAGCTATAAGATGAATAAGATCTGATGATCTAATGTAAAACATGGTGACTATGGTTACATGGTGATTATGGTTAATAATACTGTTTTGTATAATTGAAATTTGCTAAGAGGTTAGAAATGAAATGTTTTCACCAAAAAAAAAGAGAGAGAGAGAGGGAGAGATAAATACATGAGATGATAGATGTGTTAAGTGACTGCATGGAGGGAATCCTTTCACAATATATATCAAACCACCATGATGCACACCTTAAATATCCTATAATTTTACATGTAAATTATACCTCAGCAAGGTTAAAATTTTTAAAAATGTATAAATCCATGAATAATGGAAGGTCAATTGTGTCCAACTCTATAACATTAGGTCCTAGAATCTGGGTAAAACATTCCATGAGCCAAAGAGTTCCCTTAACTGACAGAATGTGGACAAGTTTTACCTATTAGTCATTTCTGAGTTATCATGTTTATCAGGTGAGTTAATGTAAGATTTACAAAGAGCTGCACACTGAAACTTTCTAATGGATTTGATCCTATTCTCCCAGGATTTGGTATTTGGAGATTACCTTCTGTGTGGACTCCTTTGATTTCTCATACAATGGATTGTAAACAGAGATACTGTGCAATAATTTTCTGGGTTTTTAACTTTCCTTCAATATGAGCTTTCTTCCAGTCAGTAAGAAGTATTCGTGTTGCCTTGAATAAAATTAGAATTATATCAAGAATGCAGAGAAACAGTCTAAAGTTCCACATTTTTGTACTTTCAAGGTAGACTTTTTTATTTTTTCGTGATTAATAAACGGTACCTTGATTGTAACAGATCTGCCCTTTCCCTTTGGACTCTTTTATTTTATTTTTATTTTATTTTTTCACATCTTTATTGGAGTATAATTGCTTTACAATGGTGTTAGTTTCTGCTTTACAACAAAATGAATCAGTTATATATATACATAAGTTCCCATATCTCTTCCCTCTTGCGTCTCCCTCACTCCCACCCTCCCTATCCCACCCCTCCAGGAGGTCACAAAGCACCGAGCTGATCTCCCTGTGCTATGCGGCTGCTTCCCACTAGCTATCTACCTTACGTTTGGTAGTGTATATATGTCCATGCCACTCTCTCGGTTTGTCACAGCTTACCCTTCCCCCTCCCCATATCCTCAAGTCCATTCTCTAGTAGGTCTGTGTCTTTATTCCTGTCTTACCCCTAGGCTCTTCATGACATTTTTTTCCTTAAATTCCATATATATGTGTTAGCATACGGTATTTGTCTCTCTCTTTCTGACATACTTCACTCTGTATGACAGACTCTAGGTCTATCCACCTCATTACAAATAGTTCAATTTCGTTTCTTTTTATGGCTGAGTAATATTCCATTGTACATGTGTGCTACATCTTCTTTATCCATTCATCTGATGATGGACACTTAGGTTGTTTCCATCTCTGGGCTATTGTAAATAGAGCTGCAATGAACATTTTGGTACATGACTCTTTTTGAATTATGGTTTTCTCAGGGTATATGTCCAGTAGTGGGATTGCTGGGTCATATGGTAGTTCTATTTGTAGTTTTTTGAGGAATCTCCATACTGTTCTCCACAGTGGCTGTATCAATTTACATTCCCACCAACAGTGCAAGAGGGTTCTCTTTTCTCCACACCCCCTCCAGCATTTATTGTTTCTAGGTTTTTTGATGATGGCCATTCTGACTGGTGTGAGATGATATCTCATTGTAGTTTTGATTTGCATTTCTCTAATGATTAGTGATGTTAAGCATTCTTTCATGTGTTTGTTGGCAGTCCATATATCTTCTTTAGAGAAATGTCTATTTAGGTCTTCTGCCCATTTTTGGACTGGGTTTTTTGTTTTGTTGTTATTAAGCTGCATGAGCTGCTTATAAATTTTAGAGATTAATCCTTTGTCAGTTGCTTCATTTGCAAATATTTTCTCCTATTCTGAGGGTTGTCTTTTGGTCTTGTTTATGGTTTCCTTTGCTGTGCAAAAGCTTTGAAGTTTCATTAGGTCCCATTTGTTTATTTTTATTTCCATTTCTCTAGGAGGTGGGTCAAAAAGGATCTTGCTGTGATTTATGTCATAGAGTGTCCTGCCTATGTTTTCCTCTAAGAGTTTGATAGTTTCTGGCCTTACATTGAGGTCTTTAATCCATTTTGAGCTTATTTTTGTGTATGGTGTGAGGGAGTGATCTAATTTCATACTTTTACATGTACCTGTCCAGTTTCCCAGCACCACTTATTGAAGAGGCTGTCCTTTCTCCACTGTACATTCCTGCCTCCTTTATCAAAGATAAGGTGACCATATGTGTGTGGGTTTATCTCTGGGGTTTCTATCCTGTTCCATTGATCTATCTTTCTGTTTTTGTGCCAGTACCATACTGTCTTGATTACTGTAGCTTTGTAGTATAGTCTGAAGTCAGGGAGCCTGATTCCTCCAGCTCCATTTTTCGTTCTCAAGATTGCTTTGGCTATTCGGGGTCTTCTGTGTTTCCATACAAATTGCGATTTTTTTTTGTTCTAGTTCTGTGAAAAATGCAGTGGTAGTTTGATAGGGATTGCATTGAATCTGTAGATTGCTTTGGGTAGTAGAGTCATTTTCACAATGTTGATTCTTACAATCCAAGAACATGGTATATCTCTCCATCTATTTGTATCATCTTTAATTTCTTTCATCAGTGTCTTATAATTTTCTGCATACAGGTCTTTTGTCTCCTTAGGTAGTTTTATTCCTAGATATTTTATTCTTTTTGTTGCAATGGTAAATGGGAGTGTTTTCTTGATTTCACTTTCAGATTTTTCGTCATTAGTGTATAGGAATGCCAGAGATTTCTGTGCATTAATTTTGTATCCTGCTACTTTACCAAATTCATTGTTTAGCTCTAGCAGTTTTCTGGTAGCATCTTTAGAATTCTCTATGTATAGTATCATGTCATCTGCAAACAGTGACAGCTTTACTTCTTCTTTTCCGATTTGGATTCCTTTTATTTCCTTTACTTCTCTGATTGCTGTGGCTAAAACTTCCAAAACTATGTTGAATAAGAGCAGTGAGAGTGGGCAACCTTGTCTTGTTCCTGATCTTAGTGGAAATGGTTTCAGTTTTTCACCATTGAGGACAATGTTGGCTGTGGGTTTGTTACATATGGCCTTTATTATGTTGAGGAAAGTTCCCTCTATGCCTACTTTCTGCAGAGTTTTTTTATCATAAATGGGTGTTGAATTTTGTCAAAAGCTTTCTCTGCATCTATTGAGATGATCATATGGTTTTTCTCCTTCAGTTTGTTAATATGGTGTATCACGTTGATTGATTTGCGTATATTGAAGAATCCTTGCATTCCTGGAATAAACCCCACTTGATCATGGTGTATGATCCTTTTAATGTGCTGTTGGATTCTGTTTGCTAGTATTTTGTTGAGGATTTTTGCATCTATGTTCATCAGTGATATTGGCCTATAGTTTTCTTTCTTTGTGACATCCTTGTCTGGTTTTGGTATCAGGGTGATGGTGGCCTCGTAGAATGAGTTTGGGAGTGTTCCTCCCTCTGCTATAGTTTGGAAGAGTTTGAGAAGGATAGGTTTTAGCTCTTCTCTAAATGTGTGATAGAATTCGCCTGTGAAGCCATCTGGTCTTGGGCTTTTGTTTGTTGGAAGATTTTTAATTACAGTTTCAATTTCAGTGCTTGTGATTGGTCTGTTCATATTTTCTATTTCTTCCTGATTCAGTCTTGGCAGTTGTGCATTTCTAAGAATTTGTCCATTTCTTCCACGTTGTCCATTTTATTGGCATAGAGTTGCTTGTAGTAATGTCTCATGATCTTTTGTATTTCTGCAGTGTCAGTTGTTACTTCTCCTTTTTCATTTCTAATTCTAGTGATTTGAGTCTTCTCCCTTTTTTTCTTGATGAGTCTGGCTAATGGGTTATCAATTTTCTTTATTTTCTCAAAGAACCAGCTCTTAGTTTTTTTGATCTTTGTTATCATTTCCTTCATTTCTTTTTCATTTATTTCTGATCTGATCTTTATGATTCCTTTCCTTCTGCTAATTTTGGGGTATTTTTGTTCTTCTTCCTCTAATTGCTTTAAGTGCAAGGTTAGGTTGTTTATTTGAGATGTTTCCTGTTTCTTAAGTTAGGCTTGTATTGCTATAAACTTCCCTCTTACAACTGGTTTTGCTGCATCTCATAGGTTTTGGGTCGTCATGTTTCCATTGTCATTTATTTCTAGGTATTTTTAAATTTCTTCTTTGATTTCTTCAGTGATCACTTCGTTATTAAGTACTGTATTGTTTAACCTCCATGTGTTTGTATTTTTTACAGATCTTTTCCTGTAATTGATATCTAGTCTCATGGTGTTGTGGTCGGAAAAGATACTTGATACAACCTCAATTTTCTTAAATTTACCAAGGCTTGATTTGTGACCTGATATGATCTATCCTGGAGAATATTCCATGATCACTAGGGGAAAATGTGTATTCTGTTGTTTTTGGATGGAATGTCCTACAAATATCAATTAAGTCCATCTTGCTTAATGTATCATTAAAAGCTTGTGTTTCCTTATTTATTTTCATTTTGGATGATCTGTCCATTGGGGAAAGTGGGGTGTTAAAGTCCCCTACTATGAATGTGTTACTGTCGATTTCCCCTTTTATGGCTGTTAGTATTTGCCTTATGTATTGTGGTGCTCCTATGTTGGGTGCATAAATATTTACAATTGTTATATCTTCTTCTTGGATCGATCTCTTGATCATTATGTAGTGTCCTTGTTTGTCTCTTCTAATAGTCTTTATTTTAAAGTCTATTTTGTCTGATATGAGAATTGCTACTCCAGCTTTCTTTTGGTTTCCATTTGCATGAAATATCTTTTTCCATCCCCTTACTTTCAGTCTGTATGTGTCTCTAGGTCTGAAGTGGGTCTCTTGTAGACAGCAAATATATGGGTCTTGTTTTTGTATCCATTCAGCCAATGTGTGTCTTTTGATGGAAGCATTTAGTCCATTTACATTTTAGTAATTATCAATATGTATATTCCTATTCCCATTTTCTTAATTGTTTTGGGTTTGCTATTGTAGTTTTTTTCCTTCTCTTGTGTTTCTTGCCTAGAGAAGTTCCTTTGGCAGTTGTTGTAGAGCTGGTTTGGTAGTGCTGAACTCTCTCAGCTTTTGCTTGTCTGTAAAGGTTTTAAATTCTCCATCAAATCTGCATGAGATTCTTGCTGGGTAGAGTAATCTTGGTTGCAGGTTTTTCTCCTTCATCACTTTAAATATGTCCTGACAGTCCCTTCTGGCTTGCAGATTTTCTGCTGAAAGATCAGCTGTTAACCTTATGGGGATTCCCTTGTGTGTTATTTGTTGTTTTTCCCTTGCTGCTTTTAATATGTTTTCTTTGTATTTAATTTTTGACAGTTTGATTAATACGTATCTTGGCGTATTTCTCCTTGGATTTATCCTGTATGGGACTCTCTGTGCTTCCTTGACTTGATTAACTATTTCCTTTCCCATATTAGGGAAGTTTTCAACTATAATCTCTTCAAATGTGTTCTCAGTCCCTTTCTTTTTTTCTTCTTCTTCTGGAACCCCTATAATTCGAATGTTGGTGCATTTAATGTTGTCCCAGAGGTCTCTGAGACTGTCCTCAGTTCTTTTCATTCTTTTTTCTTTATTCTGCTCTGCAGTAGTTATTTCCACTATTTTATCTTCCAGGTCATTTATCCGTTCTTCTGCCTCAGTTATTCTGCTATTGATCCCATCTAGAGTATTTTTCATTTCATTTATTGTGTTGTTCATCACTGTTTGTTTCATCTTTAGTTCTTCTAGGTACTTGTTAAATGTTTCTTGCATTTTGTCTAATCTATTTCCAAGACTTTGGATCATCTTTACTATCATTATTTTGAATTATTTTCAGGTAGACTGCCTATTTCCTCTTCATTTGTTAGGTCTGGAGGGTTTTTATCTTGCTCCTTCATCTGCTGTGTGTTTTTCTGTCTTCTCATTTTGCTTATCTTACTGTGTTTGGGGTCTCCTTTTTGCAGGCTGCAGGTTCGTGGTTCCTGTTGTTTTTGGTGTGTGTCCCCAGTGGCTAAGGTTGTTTCAGTGGGTTGTGTAGTCTTCCTGGTTGAGGGGACTAGTGTCTGTGTTCTCGTGGATGAGTTTGGATCTTGTCTTTCTGGTGGGCCGGTCCACGCCTGGTGGTGTGTTTTGGGGTGTCTGTGGACTTATTATGATTTTAGGCAGCCTCTCTGCTAATGGGTGGGGTTGTGTTCCTTTCTTGCTAGTTGTTTGGCATAGGATGTTCAGCACTGTAGCTTGCTGGTCGTTGAGTGAAGCTGGGTGATAGTGTTGAGATGGAGATCTCTGGGAGATTTTCACCGTTTGGTATTATGTGGAGCTGGGAGATCTCTTGTGGACCAGTGTTCTGAAGTTGGCTCTCCCACCTCAGAGGCACATCACTGACCCCTGGTTGCAGCACAAAGAGCCTTTCATCCACACAGCTCAGAATAAAAGGGAGAAAAAGTAGAAAGAAAGAATTAGTAGAAGTAGAAAGAAAGAAAGAAAGGAGGGATGGAGGGAAGGAGAAAGGGAGGAAGGAAGGAGGGAAGGAAGGAAAAAAGAAAGAAAGAAGACTCAGTAAAATAAAATAAAGTAAGATAAAATATAATAAATTTATTAAAATAATTATTAAGAAAAAAACGGACGGATAGAGCCCTGGGACAAATGGTGGAAACGAAGCTATACAGACAAAATCTCACACCGAAGCATCCACATACACACTCACAAAAAGAGGAAAAGGGGAAAAAATCATAAATCTTGCTCTCAAAGTCCACCTCCTTAATTTGGGATGATTCGTTGTCTATTCATGTATTCCACAGATGCAGGGTACATCAAGATGATTATGGAGCTTTAATCTCTGCTTCTGAGGCTGCTGAGAGAGATTTCCCTTTCTCTTCTTTGTTCTCATAGCTCCCAGGGTCTCAGCTTTGGATTTGGCCCCGCTTCTGCGTGTAGGTCGCTGGAGGGCCTCTGTTCTTTGCTCAGACAGGACGGGCTTAAAGGAGCCGCTGATTCGGGGGCTCTGGCTCACTCAGGCCGGGGTGGGGGGGGGGAGGGAGGGGCACGGAGTGCGGGGAGGGCCTGCGGCGGCAGAGGCCGGCGTGACACTGCACCAGCCTGAGGGGCGCCGTGTGCTCCCCCGGGGGAGTTGTCCCTGGTTCCCGGGACACTGGCATTGGCGGGCCGCACAGTCTCTCCGGAAGGGGGGGCATGGACAGCCACCTGTGCACACACACAAGCTTCCTGGTGGGGGCAGCAGCAGCCTTAGCGTCTCATGCCTGTCTGTGGGGTCTCTGGAGCTCCTTTAAGCAGAGCTCTTAATCCCCTCTCCTCGCGCACCAGGAAACAGAGGGAAGAAAAATTCTCTTGCCTCTTCGGCAGGTCCAGACTTTTCCCGGACTCCCTCCCGGCTAGCCATGGCGCACTAATCCCCTGCAGGCTGTTTTTACGCCGCCAACCCCAGTCCTCTCCCGGCGCTCCGACCAAAGCCCGAGCCTCAGCACCCAGCCCCGCCCGCCCCGGCGGGGGAGTAGACAAGACTCTCGGGCTGGTGAGTGCTGGTTGGCACCGATTCTCTGTGCGGAAATCTCTCCGCTTTGGCCCCCGCAACCCTGTTACTCTGCTCTCCTCCGCGGCTCCAAAGCTTTCCCCCTCCGCCACCCGCAGTCTCTGCCCGCGAAGGGGCTTCCTAGTGTGTGGAAACCTTTCCTCCTTCACAGCTCCCTCCCACTGGTACAAGTCCCATCCCTATCCTTTTGTCTCTGTTTATTCTTTTTTCTTTTGCCCTACCCAGTTACGTGGGGGGAGTTTCTTGCCTTTTGGGAAGTCTGTGGTCTTCTGCCAGCCTTCAGTAGGTGTTCTGTAGGTGTTGTTCCACGTGTAGATGTATTTCTGGTGTATCTGTGGGGAGGAAGGTGATCTCCGCGTCTTAGTCTTCCACAATCTTCCTGGAAGCTCCTCCAAAGTAGACTTTTTATCCCAAATTACAAGTGGTCATTTTGAAAGGCAATCTCTTTAACTTGAAAGAGATGAAATCTACTGAATGAAGACGAGGCCCTAGAATATACAAATGAGAAAGACTCTGACAGAAGAGTAGCACAGTGATAACCTTCCCAGCAGTAGGAGGAAAGAGGACAGAGAATGACACAGACCACCCTGTCCCGGGAGAGGAGATAAGATTCATTCTGGCTGAGAGAGGAGAAGAAGCTGGACTGACAGCTGATCTTGGAGGCACTTATAGGGTCAGGGATGAGGAGACCAGGCCTGGGTTTGCTGACGGTGGATCAGAATCATAGTGGAGATGAAGCATCACTCACCAGCAGGGTAGGGGCATCAGGAAGCCCGTCAAGGCCTGCAGATGACCTGCTGCTGATTACTGAGAAGCGGGCATTGCTGCTCAGGAGTGCATTACCTGCTCTCCTTTTCTTTTTTTCTTTTTTTTTGGCTCCCATGGTTAAATGCTTCCCTTATGTCTCCAGGGGCTGCCCATCAGAAGGAATGTCCTCCTGTTCCTTGAGACACTATGAGTCCTAACTGGAATCTCCCTCTTTTCCATGGCCTGGAGTGCTGCAAACATTCCAAAAGTCTCACAGAGTCAGACACAAGATTGTTAGAAAAAGAATTTTTTAAAGTTAAATGGAAAAATCATTAAAAAATATTAACTCTAATAAAAAAATGGGCAGAAGATCTAAATAGACACTTCTGCAAAGAAGACATACAGATGGCCAAGAGGCACATGAAAAGATGTGACTCAACATCACTAATTATTAGAGAAATGCAAATCAAAACTACAAGCAGGTATCACCTCACATGAGTCAGAATGGCTATCATCAAAAAATCTCCAAAGATAAGTACTGGAGAGGGTGTGGAGAAAAGGGAACCCTCCTAAACTGTTGGTGGGAATGTAAATTGGTACAGTCATTATGGAAACTGTATGAAGGTTCCTTAAAAAACTAAAAAGAGAGCTACTATATGATCCAGGAATCCCAATCCTGGGCATATGTGGGAGAAAACCATAATTCAAAAAGATACATGTACTCCAATGTTCATTACAGCACTATTCACAATAGCCAAGACATGGAAGCAACCAAAATGTCCATCAATGGAGGAATGGATAAAGAAGATGTGGTACATAGATACAATAGAATAGGTCTCAAACATAAAAAGGAATGAAATAATGCCATTTGCAACAACGTGGATGGACCTAGAGATTCTCATACTGAGTGAAGTAAGTCAGACAAAGAAAGACAAATACCCTATGATATTGCTTTTATGTGGAACCAGAAAAAAAAATTGACAAACGCATTTACAAAACAGAAATAGAGTCACAGATGTAGAAAACAAACTTATGCTTACCAAGGGAGAAGGGGGGAGGGATAAATTGGGAGATTGAGATTGACATATACATACTACTGTATATAAAATAGATAACTAATAAGGACCTATTATATAGCACAAGGACTCTACTCAATACTCTGTAATGAGCTATATGGGAAAAGAATCTAAAAAAGACTGATATATGTGTATGTATAACTGATTCACTTCGCTATACACCTGAAACTAACACAACATTGTAAATCAACTATACTCCAATAAAAAAATAATTAAAAAAAATATTTTTTGGGCTCAATGTTTTTTAAGGAACTAAACCTTGTTGCAGAAGGGAAGGAAAGTCCTGCAGTGGCTAATGAGGGCTGTGGTGTCTTAGAACTTACCTGTGGAGCTACTCTGAGTGAGGTCCTCGGACCCACATCAAGGGTGAATGAGAACTCGCAGCTGGATCAAGGAGTGGGAGCTCTTCACAGGAAGCCCCGGGTTATTGACAAAGAGCCCCTCATGCCTGCCTTTGGTTGAGAGGTGACAGTGGTGACACTCCTCCAAGGGCAGATGCTGAAAGTCTGTGACATTGGATGGATACATTGTCCTTTGGTGTCACTTCACTGTGCTGCACTCTACCTTTTTTTTCTTTTTAATTATTATTTATTTTTTTAATTTTGGCTACTTTTTGGGTTTTCATTTCCGCACGCGGGCTTTTCTCTCGTTGCAACGATCGGGGCTACTCTTCGTTGTCGTGTGAAGGATTCTCATTGCAGTGGCTTCTCTTGTGGAGCACGGGCTCTAGGCGCGTGGGCTTCAGTAGTTGTGGCACACGGGCTGCAGTAGTTGTGGCTCGTGGGCTCTAGAGTGCAGGTTCAGTAGTTGTGGCACACGGGCCTAGTTGTTCCGCGGCATATAGGATCTTCCCAGACTAGAGCTCGAACCCATGTCCCCTACATTGGCAGGCAGATTCTTAACCACTGAGCCACCAGGGAAGCCCTGCACTCTATCTTAACTTCTTTCTTTAGATTTCATTCTTGGTAAAAGACTGCATATCACCAAAGAAAATCAGGCATAAGTGGGGTGGGTACCATTTGGCCCTGCTCCACTTCCTTTCTGAAATCCAAAGTTCCATCTTGGCCAATGGGTGAGATGAAATTTGAACACCTCTCATAACTACCATTAAATATAATTTCTCTGCACTGAAAGTGACATCCATCCCACGTGGGCAAATTAACACAAGTGAACTGGCTCGTGTGTGACCCACGTAATGGCAGCGGGAAGACCAGGGATGGAATCATGAGGGTGGATGACCAGGTGGAATTTCTTGTTTCAACGCCATGACTCTCCGGGAATTTTGTCAGTGGGTTACACTTTAAGTGTCATTGCTGGCCTGAGACACAATGTGAACTGTACTTTATTGATGGGTGAATGTACATGTGAAAGATGAGTCCAAGGTCAATAGTACATAGAAGTATCATTGGCTGTTGACAGATCCAGAAAGAGAAAGCAGATCATTGTTGGCTCTTTCAAAAGCAGGTATTAGCCACTTGGATGCCTGATACGTTAGCACCACCACCTAGACTTTCAACCCAGCCTCCCCCCTAATATCTGCTGGCCTCATAAGTGGGGACGTGGAGGAGAGACATTTCCCTGGTGAGTTGGATGCTTATTTAGAGAGCGCCCTTACTGATGCCACAGGGACGTACAGCTCCACAACACACCTCGCCCTTTCCTTCCTGCTCTGTCTTCTGCTTCCTCGTGATTATCTTGGTCGTCACAGGCCTCAGCAGCTTCAGCCTGTGCTTTTACCACCAGCCGCAAAGGCCCCTCTCCTTCAAGCGGCTTCCTGCTGCCTCATCATTGGTGCCACCTGAGGCTGCTCCCTGCCACCTGGCCCTTTCCAAGCCCTTTCTTCTGACGATCTCACAGCTAATTCTCTGCCCACCACATAAGAGACTTCTTCTCACTATGTCCCACTCAGGGAGAACCTACTACTTGTGGGAGTGAATCCTCTCTGATGGTGTCTGTCTATAACCACCAGCAGGATCCAGCACATTTGACTCCTTTCTCTGCAACCCCTGCCTGACACTCAGGGCTGTTGGGGACTCTGGGGCTGACCCTCACATGGATGGTAGCTGGGTAGTAGACTTTGAAGGCCGGGGCTCTTAGGAGGTTATATGCTTCACTCTTCGAATAAAAAAAAAAGAAAAACATAACATGGAAATAATCTAATTGAACCAGGTACTATATTTCTTCACTTATAAAATTCATAGACTCCTTCAAAGTAGGCAGATGTCAGTGGCAGAGTCTAATCCATAGGGAATTTTAAAACTTCCCTGCTTCACTCCACCCCCATATAAAAAGAACTTTAGTAAAAATTAAGACAAGAAACACTGTTTCTCCTATTCTAGCAGAAACCAGAACATAATAATCCTATCTCAGGGGTGACCACGGTCACTCTGATTGTTTCTCTTGTCTATCTTTTTTTTTTTCCCTGGTCCTTGGTGACACCCAGTGCCACCTTCTCTTAGGCAGGGTCCCTTCACTTAGAAATCTCAGCCAGACTATGAAGGGACCCGCATAGAGAGAGATCTAGGCGGGCAGCTGAGGCCAGTCTGGGCTCAGGGGAGGCTGGCTTGTCTCCTCAGCATCCTTCCCTTGTGCAGTTCTGCGCCCAGAGCACTGAGACATATGGGGACAAGCTCCATGGGCTGCTTACTGCGGAGGGGCCAGGGAGGCTGTCCAGTTGGTCTTTCATGCAGACGTTAAGGCACACAGGAGACAGGAGCCTCGGAGCTCGTTCTGATCACTTGGGCAGAGCCTGCCAGGGCGGGCATGACCCTGGAATCCATGGTGATCGTAAGCATTCTCCTTCACGGATTTAGGAACTGGAGGCATTGGCTCTCTTGAACAGTGATGACTTCTTTGTAAGTAGGAGACTCGATTGAACTGATAGAATACATATGGAAATGTGTTACATGGATACATGGGTATCTCACAGATCTCAAGGGCAGGACGCGTAGCCGAGCCGAATAAGTGGCTGGGGCAAAATCCCTGCTCTTCTTCACGGGACTAGTCTTTCCATTTCTATGCCACAGCGTCTCTGCCTCAGTCTTCAGCCTTCTCCCTCCAGACAGATACACACACTTCCTGCCTCTCTCTAAGACTTATTATAGGGAATCTTTATGAATATACACTTGGAATAAAATTCCTAATTTTTTCTGTACTTATACGTCTATGCCACCTCAATTCTTAACTTATATTTTAAGGCTAGTTTATTTCAGCTGGGCTTGTCCCATGTGACTTGATTTGAATTTCAAGTCCAGGTGCTCAAAAGACACTAACAAGAGTCCCCATGTCCCAGTACACAGCTCCTGGAGATGGCACCCCTTGGGCTCAGAGTGACAGACACTCACCCCTTCTCCAGTTTGCAGTCCAACTCAAGGGAGACTTAGGGACAAAGGCAGAGGATGATCAATGTGCCCATGTTGTTTCTGGTAAAGCTAACCTGTAGGACGCTGACTGTTCTAGTGCTGGAATGGGGACCTTCTGCTATTTCCCCACTGAAGTGGACAGACTCATCCCTCACTCACAGCTGACTAGAGGGTCGTGGGCTGTGAAGCCTCCAGAGCAGCTGACAGAGTTGGGAGGACAGCACAGCAGGCTGGTCGGACTGAAGCAGGGAGCCAAGAGCACGGGTCCCTTAAGAGTTGAGGCTGTCACCAACCGCAGCCGAGAGGCCAGTGGATGGCAGCCTGCCCTCAGCATTCTCACTCCTCATTCTGCAGGGAGAAGTGGACGGCAGTGTCAGTGCGGAGATGGCTTGCACACGGTGCTCTCTTGAACGTCTACACGAAAACTGGAGGAGGAAAATGCCACTTCCCCAGAATCACTCACTCAACTGTCTCAGCCCACTCAGAGAGGCTGTGAGAGCAGGAAAGGCTCTCAGAACGGGAACACCCTCAGAGACAGGAGTTGCATACCCGGGCTCCCCAGCGGCGTCCACGACAGCAGCCATCCATCTCTCTGACAAGCCCTGCACGCTCCACTGCTGCTAGGCAGGCTCAGGTGCTCAAATCTTTTCAAAAACCAACTGTTAGCCTTGTTAATTTTCTTTGTGATTTATCTATTTCCTATTTAATCGATTGTTGCTCTTTTTAGTTACTTTTATTCACCTACTTGACTTTGATACTTGGTGGGGTTTTTTGTTTGTTTGTTTGTCTTGTTTCTTTAGCTTTTTAAAAGGAAATTTAGATAAATGATTTTAACCTTTTCCTTTCTTCTAATAAAACCATTTAAAGCTATCCATTCCTCCTTAAACAATGTTTTCACTGCTTCTCACCAAGTTTGATATGTTACCTTTTTATTATTATTTTGTTTGAAATATTAAATGTTACTTGGTATTTCTTTCCCAATGATGGGCTTTTAAGGAGTATAGTGTTTAATTTTCAAATATTATTATTTTTGATTTTTAAATTAAATTCAAATTTGGACAGAGAACATAATTTGTAATACTTCAATATTTTGATATTTATTGAGCCTGTTTTGTGACCCAGGGTATATTGGTGAATTTTCCATGTTTACTAGAAAAAATGTCATTTTTTCTGCGATAGTTATGCGGAAGATGGAGTACATTGTAAATATGTGTTACATCAGAGTAATAGCGTCACTCACATCTTCTATATACTTACTGATTTGTTTGATTTTGGTCTAGGTTCTTTATCAACAACCTTGACTTCAGTTGTATATTTTTATTTTTCCAACCTTTTTATTGATCATACACTTTTCTATTCTGTGATAGAAGTTTACTGAAAGCATATCAACTCATTTATAAGATTCCTCAGGAAATTATTATAAATAATGCTTATGAACATTCAATTAATATAAAATATAAATACACACCCCAACTAAATTATTTATTAACTAATTCATAAAGTAACCATTAAATATTTAATGTTTTAACATTACAAAATCCTAATTATCTTCCGGGTATCATTATCTCCAAATGAGGATAACCTAAACATTTACAATAAGTAAATGAAATTTCAGTTCCTCATCTTGTCAATCAGTGTTCCCAATGGGAGCATTTTCAATTAGTATTGAGAAATAACAGAGCACAGATCACTCGCTTACTTTTCTCTATTCCAAAATATTCATAACCTTTATTTTTCTTATTTCCCTTTGCTTACTGATACAACTGAGGATTAGGTTGAGGATTAACAAAGTCCCTGATGGTTGAGATTTTTAGCGCACTAAGGATAACACTAAAAATAAACCTTACATTTTCACTGGGTTCATGTTTGCCTCTATGTCTGTAAGGATAAATATTATTTTAAAAAGCTCACAAGTCTTTAATTTTATCCATTCAAATAATATCAATTTTGAATCAAAACCTTGTCAGACACTGGGATGGAGGGAGGATCTGCACGACTATCATGCAGAGAGCCCTTCCTGACTCCTGTCCTCTGGTAATTAGCCTCCCTTTCCCATGCACGGGTGTCGGGAAGGTCCCCTTGAGGGGATGAGATGAGTATTCCAGGCAGAAAGGACAGGAGCAGGGGTTTGAAACAGCCCGGTGTGTTCTAGGGTCTGAGAGGAGGTTGGCATCATCAGATGCAGGGAGCGATGGGGAGAGGGTCACAAGTGGGGCAGCAGAGCAGGGCAGGAGCCCCATGGAGCGGAGTGTTATCAAATTTCTGTGGATAATGCGACCTCTCATTTTAATGATATTATCCTCATGTGTCTGTTTGAACGCTTATTTTCTACTGCTAAAAGAGAGTGACGGAGAAACAAAATTAAGGAAAAGAATAAGGAAAATATATCTGCCCATATGCAAGAGAACACAACACTCTGATCCTGAAACCTGGGGGGTTGGTGAAAGAGTGAATCAGAAACTGAGAATCTTGCCCTCCCAGCATACAGAAAAAGCTGCTAGTACGATACCACAAATAGCATCAATTCAACTAGTATTTAAGATCTTTTCTGGACAGGTCCCATGTTAGACATAGAGTGGGATCCCGAGTAGAGTGACCACAGCCCTGGTCTCTGGTAGAAATCGGAAGGGGACACCAGGGGAGGAAGGTAGCAGAGGATGAGAGGAGAGAGAAGTTAGGGAAAACCTTCGGAATTGTTGTTGGAATGCATTGTTGTTGGAATGCAGACACTCAAATACAGTAAAGTCTGGAGAAAGGATTCTTGGTGGGGACCAGGGAGGTGTGTGCACCTGTGTGTTTATGTTTAGGAGATGGGAACGGGCAGAGCACAGGTGAGAAATGTAGTTTCTAAAATTGAGATCCTCTGCACTTTTCTTACCCTCTGGCCCCCAAGCTGAGTGATAATTATCTTTGCCTTCACATTAGAATCACCGAGGGAGATGAAAAAAACACGTCACGGAGGGCTCCACCTCACAGACATAGAAAGTAGAGCAGAATCTGCAGCAGTGGGACTGGATGGCCACATATTTTTTAATTTGCCTGAGATTTTTAAAGTGCACTTTGAGCTGAGAACCATAGCCCTTGCCTCTGCATTGGAAGAAAGTCTAAATTTGTGGAGCTTAAATACTATGTACTTTTTTAGATATTCTTTTTTTTTTCCCCGAAATTTCCATAAAGAGACTCAAAATACACATTGTTGTCACTAACTGAAAAAACACCTTGGAGACTCAGGCTAAAACTAAAAAGATCAGTTTGCATGTTTTAGTGCAAATTGTGTGAGAAAAAAAAGAACTTTAATAAGTATATTTATTTTTGATGCATTAATTGAATTACCCAGAAGAAATGTGTAAAACTAGTAAATTTTATTCAAAAATATTTTGAGTTTGTGAATGTAATCTGAAGGTTGTCTGGCCTTACCTCAGCAAAAATAAAGTGATAAACAAGTAAGTTTGTACTGATCCTTCCAGCTCTCAAGTGCACTGGCCATGTCCAGCAGACACTCTCAGCTCTCATGGTCCGCGGGTCCTTACCCTCACCAGCATCCCTTAGGATTCTCGGAGACGGGCTCTTACACAAAACCTTAACAGCTTTCATTGTCTACTCACGTCCTGCTCTGACTTGATTGTCCCTCCAGCCTTGGCCGATGCTCATTTCTGCTTGGCCAGCACCATGCTGTTCACGTAAGGAACAATCTTCCAGGGAGCCCCTGCCTGGGGGCTGAACTCTGCCCTGAACCCTGAGCCACCCTCTCCCCTCCGGACATTGTTCTCACTGCTCCTGTCATGCTGCTCCAGGACCACCTCCCCAGCAATTCCTCTTGCTGCCACACGTGCCTCTGGGGCTGGTGAGCCTGTCACACAGGGAGGCTGTTCAGAGCTGCCGGTTCAGCTCCTGCTGCTTCATTTACCACGAACATCATCTATATCTGAAACTCCAGTTTCTGCACTGACCACACGGGCCACCGCTGCCTCTAAATCGCTCCCAAGTTTCTTCCCGGCTCTTATTTGAACATCACGCTCACTTCCACATTGTCACTACGTCCACGATGTTCTGCTGTATTGTGCCTCACAAAATGAAAACTTCCCAGGACTTCCTTTTTCCTGCTGAACTGAAAATATTTTTCTCTTACCCTATAGGCCTTTATTAGACGGTTCACCGGTATTACTAATAGCTTTATTCCCACTTGCCATTTAGATTGTTTGGGTCAGGGTCATGTCAAGTAACAGCCACCAGGTTTGTCTAGAACAACTGAACCCCTCTGATCATTCGCCTTGTTCCCCAGACTGTTTCATGAGGTCACACATATTTCCCACGGGGACTCTCTCTGAAACTCACCAACTATGCTTCTCCTTTTGTTCACTTTCTGTCTGCAAAGTCATCAACTACACAAGGGCAGTATGAATCCTCACTGTGGAAACAGGTCTAGGATGTTGGGTGTGGACTGCTGGCAACACCTCAGTCAGAGGCGCTGGCCAACCCCACCTGAAAGCCACTGCACCCGGGGAGCATCCTGCTACATCAAGAGTACTGGCTTGAGTTATTTTATTTTCTCTTTTTTTTTTTTACACACTAACGTCATTTAATAAATTATATTGCTTGGGATTTTATTTATTTTAGGATAATTTTAAATTTCAAAGTGGAAGTAAATCAACATTGTCATTTTGTAATTGGGGGGAAAAGAAAAACACACTGAAGTCCATAGCCATGTGAGGGGTAGATTGAATCAGGATAGAGAGGAAGAGAGCATGTGTTGGAGTATTATTGGGAAAAATAATGCAGCTCTGGACTTCCCTGGTGGTGCAGTGGTTAAGAATCCACCTGCAAATGCAGGGGACACGGGTTCAAGCCTTGGTCCGGGAAGATCCCACATGCTGTGGAGCAACTAAACCCGTGCACCACAGTGACTGAGCCTGCGCTCTAGAGCCCGCTAGCCACAACTCCTGAGCCCACGTGCCACAACTGCTGAGTGCAAGCGCCTAGAGCCTGTGCTCAGCAACTAGTGAAGTCACTGCAATGAGAAGCCCGCACACCCCAACAAAGAGTAGTCCCTGCTCGCCGGAACTAGAGAAAGCCTGCACATAGCACCAAAGACCCAACACAGCCAAAAATAAATAAATAAATATATTAACAAAAAATAATGCAGTTCTGAATGAGGGAATTAAGTGATATTTTGAAGGTAGCATTCGTAACATTGTCTGTGGTCCTACAATCCAGGTCTGAGACTATCTCTCCAAAGTTCCACCATTTGTCTCTTCTGAATGATTTGTCTACAGTGATAGTGGTTCATATGTATTGAGAAATTACTCTTCTAGGCCATATGGTAAATATCTCTTATCTATGCTCTCCTCTAACCTTCTGCATAGCCCTGTGGATTAGTGCTATCATCAACGTATTACAAATGAGAAAATCCAGGCTTAGAGAAGTTAAGTTAATATATCCTGTGTCATAGAGAAAAGGAGTATCAGAACTGGGCTTGGTCAGATCGCCTATCACAGAACAATACCCAGGGGAGCTGTGATTATTATGTAACTAATAATATAGGTGCAGTGAAAACACCCCCAAGAAATAAGATATTCTTATATAACTTACATCTCTGCCATGGTAACACATGCCACCTCAGCAAATAATATGGCTCTATCAAAATGTCAAGTGTGGACAATGTTTATTGATTCTCCTGTTAATCCATCTGGAAAGTATACATTAGAGGTCAGAAACCCACCAGCGCTCCCTGTGGTCTCTCGTGGCCCCTTTCAGCAGATCACATGTTCCAACAGCATGCAAAGTTTGCCAAGAAATGGGATTTTGCTCACGGACCCTCCTGACGTCTCCTTGAATCCTTTTTTTTAATTCTCCTGATCCTATTTCTCTAACTTCTATGCCATCTTCACAAGCCACTTACCCTCATCAAGGAGATGCCGTTTGGTACCTTACCCAGTATTTCTTGCTCTTGACCTCAACTCTACTGTTGGTGATTTTTCTCCCCTTGACTTGGTGCATTTTTGGGAACTGTCAGCTGAATTGGCCCTAGAAACTCCTCCTCTTCCTGTTTGTGTATATTGTCAAGTCCCAACCCAGATTCCATGACGGATGCAAGATGACACATATCCATGTGCCCGCAAAGACCTTGCAGGGTGGTGGGGTCATGAGCCACGTCCCTCCTGAGCTGCTAACATTGCAGAGTCAAGAGTCTTAGTGTCTCTTGACACTAAGACACAGGCTTATAAGTAAAGGTGTAAATATACACAAAACCGACGCATGTTAATTCCCCTTCAGAACAAATTTGGTTATGAATAGATTAAAACATGATTGTTTATTTTAGAGCAGAAAAATCCATGTGTGTGAAACTACATCATTTAGATATTTATATCACTACTGCTCCTGCTAGGAGAGAAGCCTGAAGCAGGAAAACTATGGCAGAGCAATGGAAAGGGTGATCACAGTTAATGAGTCTAGTTTTGCTTCAGTCCATTTTCAGGCTCAGCAATAAGTTTTGATTTTGGGATCTGTGTGATGTCCAGGGATGTGTAAAATAATTTTTCTTATTCTCCTACTTCCAACCAATAATCAGTATTCAAGAAGGGGAACAACTAAAATTCTTAAATCCATGATTCGGACACTTGACATTACCATGAATTCCAGGGAAATAGCTGCCCTGGGAGAATCTGCCTAACTGAGCAGAAAAGCTACAAGGCTCCTGTCTCCTCTCTGCCATAAGGTCTGCATGAAAGGTCAAGTGAACTGTCCCTGAGCCCCTTTACTTTATGCTCATCTTAGATCATGTCCCCATATGTCCCAGTGCTCTGAGGCAAAAAGTGCACAGAGATGAAGCTAGGGAAGGAAACACAGTCTTCCCTGAGCCACTGGGATGGCCTAGGCTGTCCACACAGTCACATGTCTCTTCTGGACCCTCTCACAATCTGGTCAGGATTTTTTGGTGCAGAGACCGTGCTCAACATGTCAGCCCTGATTGTCACCAAAGACCAGGGAAAACAAAAGACTGAAAGGGAAGCAATCCAAGTGAGGGGAATCACACCCATGATGAACCTATTAGAGTTTGGCTCCATTTGCTAGAAAAGGAGTGTAACTCTGCCCGGTGGGGTTAACAGAAACTGGTGAATAACGGAATTCTTGAGCTTGTCTTAAAGCTCGTTAAACACCTCACTGCTTGTAGCCTGCCTTCGGTAAGCAAGCTCACTTTAATTGTTTTGTTGCATGTCCTCCAAGCGTCGTGTTGACTAAACAATAAGATTTCACCCCAGTTATTTTCAGGGACTTGGAGTCAGCTGTGTCTAATTCAAGCTTGAGCTGGCCAAGACTTGTTGGGAACACTGCCCCCAAACCTGGGCGTGTGCAGCTGTCCCATGAATGACCATTTCAGGTCTGAGGACCAGAATTTCCACCCTCAGACCATGCTAAGTGCCTCCACTTTTGAGCATACATCCCACGAAGAAGCACATTACTCATACGCCTCTGCAGAACATCAATTACCTCAACTTTCCCTACTTTCAGTCACATTTCCCCAGGCCTAAGCCCACCCAGCTTCTGTATCCCTCCAGTATCTCAGCCCCTGACTTTTGGGGAGGGGGATCTGAGATTTGTTCTCCTGCCTTCTCTCTTGGGTGCTTTGTGAATAAAGCCTTTCTTTGCCGCACCTCAGTATCTCAGCTTTTCCGCTTTCTTTGCATAGAACACATGAACCTGGTTCAGTAACAGGAGCACCCATGTTTCTTGTCTTGATGTTGATCAAAGCTCCTCTTACCTGGGAGCAGAGTGGAGCAGAGGTGGCTCTTAACTTCCCTGTTGGATTAGGCTGGGTCACTGATGTTTGTTTACATTGAAGAAGTCTGGAATTCTGTAAATAAAGATGTATAGTGGCTAGTTCAGTTAGAATCTCTCCATATTACAAGTTTTAAAAATCCTAAAAGGAAGCACATACCCTCCCAGAGTCCATGCACAAACAGTGCACTGCCTTGCTCGACATCCAGGTAAGAGTCAGCCCAGGAGCCCTCAGCATATCTGAGTGTCAGGCAGAGACCAGAAGGAAAGGACACTAGTGTGCAGGGTCCTGGTGGTGGTTATAGACAGACACCATACGGGGGGATCCACACCCAGAACCTATAAGCTGACATGAGTGGGAAATAGTGAGAAAAAGTAACATTTATTGTCAAAGCATTAGCTGTGAGAATGTCAAAAAGGAAGGGCTTGGAAACGGGTATGGGGCATGGGGCAGTCTCAGGCCAGCAGCATGATGGAGAAGAAGGTGACCTCTTTAAAGGAGATGATCTTTGGGAGTTGTGGTAGAAGCACAGAATGCTGCTGAAGATGAGACTTGTTGGGCTTCCCTGGTGGCACAGTGATTGAGAGTCTGCCTGCCGATGCATGGGACACGGGTTCGTGCCCCGGTCTGGGAAGATCCCACATGCCGTGGAGCGGCTGGGCCCGTGAGACATGGCCGCTGAGACTGCGCGACCCGAGCCTGTGCTCCACAAAGTGACAGGCCACAACATTGAGAGGCCTGTGTACAGAAAAAAAAAAAAAAAAGATGAGATTTGTGGAACCTGATATAGTAAAAGGAATCAGAAGACATATCAGGAACAAAAAGAATCTGTACTGTGTAGCTGCACACAACTATGGCAGCCATCTAGGGCGCTCTCTAAATAAGAATCCAAGTCACCACCCACATGCTCTCACCACCTCCTCATTTATAAGCGCCATGATATTTGGTGGGTGAGGCTGGGTTTAAGGTGCAGGGGTCAGTGCCAAAATATCAGGCACTGAAGTGGCTAATGTAGCCTTCTGAAAAAGCCAAAAATCTCTGGTTTCTTTCCTGGGTCTGTAGATGAATGATACTTCTGCATAGGGTTGATCTTAAACTTGTCTTTCAGATCTTCACTTACCCATCCATAAAGTACAGTTCACACCATCTCTCGCGCCAGCACAGACACTTTAAGTGTGACCCATCCAAAAATTCTTCAGAGGCTCATGGAGTTGAAATAAGAAATCTCACCTGCTCATCCACCCTCATGATTCCATTCCTGCCCTTTCCACTGCCGTTACCTGCATCACACAGGAGCAGGTCACTTGTCTTACCAAGCACACATGTGGTGAAAGTCACTTTCAGCGCATGGACACTAGATATTTAATGGCGATTATATCAGGCATTCCATATGTCATCTCAAGCACTGGCCTACTTTATTTTTTCAAAAAGGAAGTGGAGCAAGCACCAAGAGTACCCACCCCCGTTATGCCTGATTTTCTCTCATTCTCCATATTTTTTCTTTTTACAAGAATGAAATCTAAAGCAAGAAGTTAAGGTAGAGTAGAGCACAGTGAAGCGACACCAAAGGACAATGTATCCTTTCCAGTGGCGCAGGTTTTCATCATCAGCCCTTGGACGAGTGTCACCACTGTCCTCTCTTAGCCAAAAAGAAGCAACGGGAGCTCTTCCTTCAATAACCTGATGCCTCCTGAGTGTTGTGTCCCCCGTCTGTTTGCAGGCATATTGCAGGTGTTCTGCTGGGTTAATAAGGGATTGTTCACACAGGGTGGTCCCCACTGGCTCAGCAGCATCTCAAGCACAAACCTGGGCCCCACGTGACTCATATGTGGGGCTCTATCTCAGGCCCAACAACTCAGACGCCCCCATTAATTTAAAGACTAAACATAAAAATTGTTCCCATGACATACTTCCCGTGTAAACTTGTGAGCCCATACAAATGCGTTCTGTCCCTTAGGTGACCCTTTCCTCCTTCCAAGCGGTGTGGCATAGAATCATTTATTCGCGGCCAGTCTGCCCCCTGTTTTCTTAGTTTCTGAAGGGTCTGCTTCCTCCCAGCACAGAGCATCCCTCTCCCCTGTCTCCCCTGAGCTAAGAGAGCTCAGGTCTCAGCCATCAGTTCAGACCGAAAGTCCCTCCAGCAGAAGCACTGCAAGTGACCAGGCAGCCCCAAGTCACAAGCAGCTGCCACAAAGGTGAGAGAAACCCGTGGGCTCCCTTCCCGGCTACACCTCCTGTCAAGCCTCGCTACCCCGAGAGTCATTATCCTGAAGCCTGACGCCTGTGCACAACAGCTGCCTGGAAGTGAAGTGGTGTCCAGAGAGGAGCAGTGCCGCACCCTGTCCCAGCAACTCTCAGTTCTCGCTGTCACTTCCCACCGTCAGCCATGGACTCTCTTTCCTGTCTTCATATGGATCCCAGGCTCTCCTTCAGAGTGTCCTTCTGCTGAGTCCCCAGCCGCCATTGGGCCTCACCTACCACAGTGGACTTACCGTCCGCACAGAAAACAGATTCAGTTCTTTAAAACAATTTGAGTTCAAAAAAATTGTTAATGACATTTTCTTCCAGCTTTTTCCTTCTTCTTCCATCTTGTATCTGACTTTGCAAACCATTGGAGGGTTTACAACTCTCCAGGTCACTGAAAAGGGAGAATTTTCAGTTAGGTTTCAAAGAGGATCTGGGAGGGATGGTCAGGGTTTCTGCTGGATGGTCCAGGAGAGACGAGCACAGCAGTTACCCAGGGCCACTGGAGACCTCAAAGACAAGGACAGCCAATGTGCCCCTCAGCAGTGGTGGCCAGTGCTCATTCATTGGCAGCAGAGGGTCTACAGGTCTCAGTGGGGTTTCCTGATGCCCACACCCTGCTGATGAGGGATGATATCTCTCCACGGTGATTCTCATTACCCATCAGTAAATCCAGCCAGGTCCCCTCACCCCTGAAGCCACAAACCCTCCAAGATCAGCCCACTGTCCACCCACTTTTCCTCTCTCAGTCAGAATGAATCTTGTCTCCTCTTCTGGGACAGGGTGGTCTGTGTCATTCTTTTCCTCTTTCCTCTTATTGCTGGACAGGTTATCACTGTGCTGCTCTTCTATCAGAGTGTCCTCATTCTTATTGTCTAGGTCCTTATCTTCATTCAGTGAATTTCACTTCTTCCAAAAAAAGGGAGAGCTTTTGAAAACAACTATTTCCAGTCTGGACTTAAATAGCTTATTTTGAAAATATAAAAGCAGAACATCAGACCATTCTTTCTCTTTGCATTCTTATGATAAAAACCTAATCCTTTTTGAGGCAACATACATGTCCCTTGCTAACTAAAGAAAGGGTCATATTGAAGAAAATAATTTAAAAAATAGAGAAAATTATTTCATGATATCTCCCTATGTCTGTTAACAATATAATTTATAAAAAATCAAAGGAGTCCCCACAAAGGGTAATCTCTAAATGCAGCATTTTACTTTGGGAGAATAGGATCGAACACTCTAGAAAGTTTCCAGTGTGCAGCTCTTTGTAAATCATGACTAAGCCACCAATGCAGGTAAACATGGTAATTCAGAAATGAGTAATAAATAAGGCTTGTTCAGATACTGTCAGCTAGGGGAACTTTTTGGATCGTGTGATGTTTGACTCAGTTCCTATAATCCTAAGTGTTATGGAGCTAGACACTATCAACCCTCCATTTTTCATGGATGGAATACTGAAACCATGTCCCTTCCTGGGTTAACAGAAAGTAGTGACTAAGAGAAATCTTTGAGCTTGTGTTACAGAGAAACAGACAAGGGAATAGCGTGTTGAAAACCTGCCTCTGCTGATTGAACTCACTTTAATTATATTTTCCCTGTATCTCTTTAATTCCATACACTCCAATCTTTAGGTAACCTAGGTAATATATAACAAAACACTTTAACCATCCCTGTATATAACACCTCTGACTATAGGTCACTATAGTAACAGGGAGGTTTAAGTAGTTTTAAAGGACTTCGAGTTGGTTCCTGATCAGTTCCATCTAACTAAGACTGGCTCGGACCCACCACCCCTACAACTGGGTCTGCCCAGGGGTCTGATGAATGACCATTTGATGTCAGAGGGGCTAAACCTCCAATCTCAGATTATGCTGACTGCCTCCATTTATGAACATGCATCTCATAGAAGCCTGTGATCCAGATATACCTGGGAACAACACTGATGACCTCACCTTTCCCCCACCGCCAATCACCTTTCCTCATGCCTAAAGTCGCCCTGCTTCTTCATCCTGTAAATATCCTGAGCCCTCACATTCGGGGAGGTGGATCTGAGATTTCTTCTCCTATCTCCTCACTTGGCTGCTTCATGAATAAACCCTTTCCTGCTGCAAACTTGGCGTCTCAGTGTTTGGCTTGCTGTGCATCAGGCAAGTGAACCTGGTTCGGCAACAATATCTGTTTTAAAATTTCAGATTTAAATTTAGGTAGAATTGACATAAAATTGTGAGATATTCAAAGTGTACATCATGTTGATCTAGAATATGTATGAATGTGAAAAGATGCCCACCGCCTAGTGAATTAACACATCCGTCTCCTCACATATTTATCATTGTGTGTGTGTCAGAGAACATTTAGGTTTCACCCTCAGCAAATTTCAGTTACAAAAACAGCGTTATCAACCATAGTCACCGTGGTTTACATTACATCCTCAGACCTTATCCATCTTATAGTTGAATGCCTGTTCCCTTTTCCCAACCCCTTCCTCTTTACCCCAACCTGTAAACCACCATTCTTTTCTCTATTTCCATGAGTTTAGTTTCTCATGGCTATAATATCTGAAGGACGTAAGCAAATACAAAGTTGCTTTCTCAAAGTCATCCCTCCAATTGTGTGTTATCTTCCATGTTATGTAAAACCATGCTCAACCAAAAATAGATCAGATCATGTCCCGAGAGGACTTACAGTGTGGAAAGCATTGCTTTGGGAATTCATCATGGGATTAATCAGTTTCACAACTTAGAGCAACCTAATTTGACACCACACAAAAATGGATTTATTTATTGTTAGAAGGTTGATGTTAAACCAAAGCCATACAACTGGTGTATATAAAACTAGTCACCAATGGAAATTAGATATTTCTAGGGATAGATGGGATATACTTTTGGAGGATAACATGGGCTTTTTTCGAGCCTGTGCCGAAAAAGATTAGCCTCCAGCCATGACCCTTCTGGTATAAACAGCCAAAGCAGCCCATCACCATGGTAATAAACATGCCAATTATGGCCACTATGGATGAAAGGAAGCTCTGCTGAAAAGATTTATTTATTTATTTATTTATTTATTTATTTATTTATTTATTCTTTGATGTACGCGGGCCTCTCACTGTTGTGGCCTCTCCCTTTGCGGAGCACAGGCTCCGGACGCGCAGGCTCAGCGTCCATGGCTCATGGGCCCAGCCGCTCTGCGGCATGTGGGATCTTCCCGGAGGACCAGGACATGAACCCGTATCCCGTGCATCGGCAGGCGGACTCTCAACCACTGCGCCACCAGGGAAGCCATATTTTTAAAGTATAGAACTACACAGAACAGTGATGCCAGAGCTGCTGTTTTATTTCACCGTGTTTACTTTTAGTTATGTGGCTGAGATTTAATGGGAAATCTTGTATAGAATCAATCTTTAATAAATCAGGCAGGCTTGTTTCATCTTCTCATCTCTTGGTCATTAGGACAAGACCAAAGTAAAATTCCTGCTCACGGTAAATTATATGGAACACTTAATAATCAATTCATCACAGAAGAAAACACTTTAAACCAGGAAGCACAAATGTGCAAGATCAACAATAGTAAGCAGTTGTAGCCAAGGATGGCTTTGTTTGAGATGAAGCATTCACCATCAGTAAGTGGATGAGCTTTTTATTCTGCTCTCTCCGGTGAGAATATGATTCCTCCTCCAAATATCTGGCTGTTGTGCAAGAGGTGGGCTCAACCTAGGCATGTCACTCACGCTGCTGAATGGATAGAGATCAGCAATTTCAGACAGCTTATGGATGGAAACAGGGGCACTGCACTACAATGAGAAGAGAGAGAGAGACAGTATGTGTATCAATTACGTGACTTATAGGTCAACCAGGAAGAGATTTTTTATCTCCCAGAAATGGAATCTTGAACCATCCAATTAGGAATCTCCTGATCAGGACTACTTAGGTTATCTGCCCACAAGGCCCCTCCCATCCCCTAAAGGAAAGGAACCTTGCAATTAGCAACGAGCCTGCTGTCAATCGTAACTCTCTTTCCTCTGCTCCCTTCCACCTATAAAACCTCTTGCCTTCTTTAGCTCTTGGAGCTCATTTCTGTCTGCTACACTGGATGGTGCCAGATTCAAGAATCACTGAATGGAGCCAATAGGATGTTTAACATTTGCTCAGTTGAATTTTGTTTTTTCACACTTTGAAAAATGGTCTACTGATTTGCCAAGATATAGAGCATCAAGTTACATAAGTATCAATATGTGTAAGAAAAGATCTGTAAAATAGCTACATGTTAAGGGTAAATTGATCAGCTTAGGCACTTTTTCATCAATGAAGGGCCAGCAGAAGTCCTGGGAAGAAACGGAGTGTGAACTTTGGTCTCGTGGAGAATGATGACAAAGACACAGGAAGCAGAGAGAAAAGCAACCCTGTGTTGACAACAAATTCCCAGAACAGTGCCATGTTTGAAACAAAGGCTTTTATTTGGGGTTTGTTAGGACTGCAGCCCAGAAGACACACATCCAAGAAGCACTTGAACTGTGTTCTCACAGACTACAAAATGGAGAAAGTGTATAAAGCCAAAAAATTACGATGTTACATAAATTGTTTGACAAGAAGTAGGATTGAAGTTGGTAAGAAGTAAGAGGCTTGTTAAGCAAGGATTGGTTTGGGTTCAAAATAAATGTATAGTTTTGAAGGAGGGTGATGTTGAAATTCCATGGTTGCAACTGGCAGCTGTTGGCAGACATTGTTTGGAAAATGGCTAGTGGTGTCCTTGAGTTTGATACAGCCCCAAAATTCAAGTTCTCGGTGATGCAGGGATGTATGTAAAGCCACATCGACAATGGCCACTCGACTCTATATGGATGCCTGAAGCATAGTTACTCCATTTTCGTTTTTAAATGGTCTTAGACATGTGATCAACCACAAATGAGCTCTGAAACCTCCCTGTTTGCAAGACAGCTAGCACCCATCTGTGTTCATCTTCGTCAGGTGTTCCCTTGGTGGATGACTGCCATTTCACTCTGGCCACAACTGGAGACAAAACTCAACGCTGGAGAGAGACCAACATAGACAACATCTGAAAGAGGGAAGGAGAGGGGAACTAGGCAGGACCAAGAGTGCAGGTCAAGATGGAGAAGAATGAAGACCCAGTGAAGCTAACTGTTGTAGGGCTTCATCCCTTGAGGTAAAGAATATCCATCTCTCTACCCAGTCCAGTCATCAGGATGCCCTTTGTAAAGTGTCTCTAATTTCACACTGGAACTATAAAATTCATAATAAGATGACACTGTATGCCTATCATGGCCAAGACACTGTGGAATTTTACAGGCAATTTCTTATTTAATCATCAACACAATCTTATCATGTCCATTTTACACATAAGGGCATTGAGGCTTGAGGGGGGGTGGGGTGTGAGGGACATGCCCTGAGTCACAGCTCCCACGAGGCAGAGCTGAGAGGCACCCCAGGTCTGTCTGTAATTATAAGCTGAGTTATCATGTGGAGCAGGAGTTCAGTCAAAGCTCAGGTCTTTATACAAAAAAAATAAAAAATAAAAAATCCAAAACAAAAGTAAAAGTAAGTATTTATGTGAGATTTTTGAAGCAATGGCATTAGTTGAGGATTTCATTAACCAGGGCTGTAGTATTACTAAGTTATACGATGTCCTGCTGCACAGGTGCTTTCCCCTCCGTGACTGGCGGGCGGCAGGCGGGCTGCGGCTGCGGAGTCCTCTGCGCGACCCTGACCTGACCTCTGCTGTCCGGGGGCCCCTCTCCCGTCCCCTCCACTTCTCTCCTCTTCTGATCTGACTCCTTCCACCTCGTCCCCCCCAGGTGCTCTGTACTCCGCCCCTTCTGCATGTCTCTTCTCTTTCTCAACTAGCTTTCCTCTTGTGGTGCCGTCGCTGCTTTGGGTTCCCATTCATGACCCAGTTTTCACATTTTCTCTCCATCTGCTTTGAAGGCTCTGCTTCTCCTGGGGTCTGGCCTACTCTCTGCATCCTTGACTTTTGGGAACCTCACTCCATCCTCATCCTCAGGTCGTGTTCTGTGTGACTTCCCTGGTCACAAGGACTTTTGCCCCTTGTGCCCACCCTGACAATATGGCCATGTTGACCAGGTCACTGTTCATCACTGTGGCCTTGAGGTCAGGGCTGGACACATAACTCACGTCCTCAGGGATGTTCAGTGCAGGAAGAACTTATCTACTTCCTGATATCGGCCAAGGAACAGCAGTGGCTGTGACATGTAGGACGTCCCCATGAGGCAAGGGAACAGGCAGAGTCAAGGTGGAATGACAGGAGGCTGACTGTGAGGGAAAGGTGACAGCATAGCCTGGCCAGCCCTCTGTTCAGGGACAGGCTGACACCCTTGTTGACTGAAGCAAATGCAAATCAACCAGCCTCCCGAATTTGAACCCCCAGCAGGTAATGGTTTCAGATCTTTGTCCCCTCCAGCAGGTGGGCTCCTGTGAGTCCAGTACAGCCAGCCAGGGACACAGGAGAGCCGAACCTGGCAGGAGGTCACAGCCCACCGAGCCTGTAGCCATCAGCACCTGCTGGGGAAGCAGAGACAGACAGAGGGCTGCAAGTCACCAATCCTCACTAAGGGAACACGGCAGGAGGTTGTGGCCTGAGATTCATTCCCCAAAACCTTCGTCATGGCAAAAAGCAGAAGTAGCCATTTCTAGAGGCTGTTTAGCAGCAGCTCTAAACTTACTACACTGGCTTCCTACCGGGCCAAGGTGAGGTCAGAAGAAATTATGGCCATCACCCCTTTGCACTCATTTGTTCATTACTCAATATTTACTGAGGACTGACCGTTCTTATCACTAAGAATACCAAACCAAACCAAACTAACAAAGTTTGTTTGAACTACAAAGTTTGACTTTGAACTACAAAGTCAAAATGTTATTTATAACATGTTTCACGGAAGTCTGATATTCCTGATAAATAATTCCTACAAATATATAATAGTATAAACATTGTAGCAGAAAAATTGGCAGGATATATAAGTGGGAAAATTCAAATGAAGAAATACAAGTGTTACTAGAAAACAGGAAAGGAAAACAACTTATCTGTATAAATTTAGACTGAAATATTTTCCTTTCTCTGAAGAGAAAAACCTGTTTATATAATATCTTACCCACTAACAAAGACTCTAGCTTTCATCCATTAAGATCTGCATCTCTTCAATTTTTTTCTGCTTCGCCCTTTTGCAGTATATGCAAATCAAAAGCCTTTAAAATGGATTCTGTTTGACGTAGAAATTTCTGTTGTCATTTGTGGGAAATTATATCAGATACATAATTAGGTATAATATTTTAACTATCAGAACACCTAATCTAAAATGAGAAATAATCTTAAATGTTCAACAGTAAGAATTTTGGTGAAACAAATCTAGTAACCTCTATATCAGGAAAATATTTAAAATGGAAAGGAAATGGAAAAAGAGAGATCCTCTCTTACAGGTAGATTTTTTGGGTTGTGAGTTACAGGTGAATTTAAATATCTCGTTTTGTGATTCTCAATATTTTTAAAGCTTGCTACAATAAATACAAAGGGTTTTGGTAATAAGAGAAATCCGTGACCAGAATTTGAAGACTACTTCAAAAGAAACACCAGTACAGTCACTGAGCTCTGAGTAGCACAGGAGGTGAACTTCCTGTGGTTGTGAGGGCCCAGGAATCAGACTTGCATGGATTTAAATCTTGGTCACTCACTCATTCACTCTGAGATCTTGGCCAAGTTACTAAAGCACCAAATTTCAGTTCTGTGTTCTCGAACGTCAGGAGAATATTTGTGTTGCCTCAGTGATTTGTTACGATGATTAAATAAGATCCTGAAATTAAGGGTTCAGGTGGGCACAGAAGAAGGCTCCTTCCTGCCCACCCTCCAACCACATACAAGGGAAAGTGGAGTTTCAGCTGGAAGTCATTATGTCCGTGTGGATCAAGGGGGATGGAGAAGTAGAAACAAGTCAGGAGCGAGGAGAAGGGTCCAAAGCAGTGCCAGAATCCAACGCAAAGACTGACCACCCTGTGGCCCATTTAGACAAGTAGCACATAATTATCTGAAGTCATTCATACAGTTTATCGGGGATTGCTCCATGCCCTGAGATATGTGCTAATACACACATTACTTCATGTAATTCTCCACACAACTCTATGACGTGATAATATTGTCATCTCTGCTTTAGAAGTAAGGACAGTGAGGCATCGTCCCTGCTTCCACATGAACGCCCGGCGCTCAGCTGCTGGTTAGGTGCAGATGCCAAGACCTCAGGAAAGCCTCTCTGCATCTCCCTGTCCCACTCATAGGCCTTCAGACCTCCTCAGTCAGGTGTTGGGCACACAGTTGCTCCCCTTGGTGCCCTGAGGCTCCCCTGCTCCTGATCCGCTCTTTCTTCACAGAAGAGGGGCTTCTGAAATGATTTTTTTGAGGAAACATTATGTGTCACCCCTCTTCATTCTAACTCACGATACAAGGTAATTTCACTTACCAGTGTTATAATAAACCTGCTTAAAAAATAAGAAAAGATACACTTCCCTACATGTATTTGTTTCCTATTGCGGATATAACAAATAACACAGGTTTCTTCTCTTACAGTCCTAGAGTCAGAAGTGCAAAATGGGTCTCACTGTGCGGACATCAGGTGTGAACGGCTCTGTATTCCTTCTGGAGGCTCTGGGGGAAGGTCTGTTCCTTCACCTGCTTCTAGAAGCCACCACACTCCTTCCTTGTGGCCCCAGGATGCACTGCACTCCCGCCTCGGTCACGTCCTCCCATCTCCTGCACCTGTGGCCCTCTTAACTCTCTCTTTCACTTCCGAGGATCTATGTGATCACAGTGCACCACTGCAAATAACCCAGAATGGTCTCCCCACCTCAAGATGCTTAACTTAATCACCCTACACAAGTCCCTTTTGTCAGGTGACTTTACATCTTGATACTGGGGATTAGGGCCTGGACAACTTGAGGGGCCATGTTTCTGCTGGCCACTCTCCCTTCTGCGTCGTTTGAAAGGACATTATTTTACATAATTGAAAATTTTCTTCACAACACTTTACAATACAACTAAGTACTAAAATATGAGTTACAGATAGTCAAACAATGGGGGTAATCAGTGTGGGTCATAATAGATGGGTACAGAATAATGCTTTGTTGGTTTATCACCAGCAAGAAACAAGGCGTGCACACTATATGGTGACAGCCTGTCAGGGCAGCTTCGTGGAGGATGAGGTGGGGATGCCAGGTGGTGTGTGCACAGCCAGGGATGAGCCAGGAGGGTCCCCGGGAAACACAGGCACAGAATGCAATGCACAGCTAGGCCTGCTGCGGGGTTTAGGCAGGAGGAGCCCAAGACATTAGGGTGGCGGCTGGGTGGGCAGGGTGCAGCTGTGGGTGTGGGTGCCCCTGAGATGCTGACACTGCTCACTTCAGTTATTTGCGCAAGTACCCCACCCACCTTAACACCTAGTCTCACCCTGGTGTCCCCATGTAGAGTCCATTCAACACAAAACACAACGCAGCAGAGTGTTCGAACAACAGAGTGACTTCCCGACCATTGAGGTCAAGGAGAAGCACAGGGACAAGCAAAGGCCTTGAGTGAAGAAAGGTGAACCCCACTTTGATTTGAGGGCACACAGGGTGGAACAAGGGCAGAGAGCAAGGACGCGCTCCTGGCAGGTGCCCATGGCCTGGAGCAGGTGTCCCCAGGTGGCCTCCACTTCTCAGCCCAGAACTTGCCCAGACCCTCTGACGGTCACGTCGCCGCCCCTGCGGGTGTCGGATAGCGCGGGCCGCCTCCTTTCAGAAGTGTTTCAGGGCCCGCGCACTGGGTCCGGTCGGGTTCCTAGGACGGGAGTCCGGGTGCCCCGAGGTTGGGGAAGGAAAGAAGGACGAGAGGGAGGACTCCGCGCTCCAGGGCCACAGGGCGGGCAGCTTGACTGCTTCTTCGGGCGGAGAAACAGCCGGCGTCGCGCAGGGTACCTCCAACGACCGAGCAGCTCAGACACAGAGGAGTCGGAGCCCGGCTGTGCTGTACCCGCATGTCCAGGGTCGGGGGCATCAGGGGACCCTGGGGGCACAGCCGCGAGTCTGGAAGAGCAGGAATCTGTCCTTCGGAAACTCCGCAGACACCTGACACCACGCGCCCTGGAGCTGCCTCCCCGTGTCCCCTTCGAGGAAGGCGGCGAGGCCGGCGAAGCACATGCGAGGTCCCGAACCCGCGGTAGGTCCCCTGCTTCCCCTGCTCCTCCCGCGCTCCTTCCCAAGACATGCCGGCCCAGCGGCAGCCCGAGCATTTGAGCCCAGCCTCCCGTGTAATTCTGGGGGCGCAGGGACGATGCCACTTCCTGCTCCGCCTGCCTACGGACCTGTCGCCCAGGGAGCAGGCGGACGGGACTCTCCGGCCCCTCCGCTGTCTGCGTGCTGCGCGCAGGGCCGTTGCTGCGGCACCAAGTCCATGCCGCACCCCTCGCGTCCCTTCCTTGATCCTTTTCTCTGGTGTGAACGGTCCCAGGTTTCCATCCTGGTAATAACGGTTCTATAAAAGTATTTTGTAGAAGGCGTTCGGGCCCCTGCCAAAACAAGATGGTTCATGAATCCAAATGCCAGTCATCCTTAAGCTTTGGCTGTGAGTCTCAAGATCTGGTCACAGCCTCAACCACCTTTGGGTACACAGAGCGCAAAGCAGCTGCCACGCTCCGCTGGCCATTAGCCGTCAGAGAAGCAGGACTCAGTGGCCGGACTCCACGTCCACGGATGGGGCTGGAAAGGCAGCTTTATGACCCTCTGGGAGACACTGTAGTTACTGGTGACTTGAAGGATGTGGATATGTACCCAGCAAGTAGCTGCTGCTCAGAACTAATGGGGGCCCTGCACGTGGCAGGCCATGGGGCACAGGGAAAGGACAGGTTTCACTCACTGCCAGTGGCTGGGGATGCCAAGATGAGGAGGCTGTGCATGGGGGGCTGGGGCACCATGGGGGGGGACTTGATGGGGAGCATTTGGTGATTTGGTATTTGTTTGGTTTTAATATTTTCTGGCATGTGTGTACTGCAATCAGTTTATATTGGAATGTTGATCTCTAAAAAGTGTCGGCTCCACTGTGGCTCTGTAGATCAGGCCATGGCATCCTGCATCCCGTGCGCCAAATTCTGCCCAAACCTGTGCTGCTAGGACCTGTAAGTTAAGAATGGTTTTTATAAATTTAATTGTTAAGATATTAAAAAAAAAATTTGTGAGACGTGAGAATTCTATGACTGTCAAATTTCAGTTTCTATAAATAAATAAACTTTTATTGGAGCACAGCCATGCTCATTCATTTACCTTTTATCTGCAGCTGCTTTCCTGATACAATAACAGTGTTGAGTAGATGCAACACAGGTCATGTGACAAAGCCTAAAAGCTTTACTATCTGCCCTTCAGAACATTATGCCAGACATGGGTTAGGAAAGTATTATTTTTTAACACTACCTGTTGGAGTTTTACCTAAAGAACACGGAAACTTAGGAAATTTTGCCATGTGAAATAATGCTTTCTTTGGTAAATATAAAACTGGTTACATTACTCTCAGTAATCTTGGTTAGAATAAACACTATGACACAAAATGTACAATTGTTACTGCTCTGGGGAGGGAATCCACCTGCTGCCTTCTCTCATCTAAGAAAAAACTCACAATTTCCTGTTACTGAAATACAGCTCCCATCTGCATGAGTTTCAACTATAAAAACTACCAGGTATTTTCTGAGTATCAAAACGGGGCATCATAAACAATAAAACTATTTAGTTTGAACTTTGGTTTGGAGACAACTCGTTTGACTGTGAAAGTGTTTGCTAGGGTTCATTGAATATGTAAAGTTTTTTAAAGAATAGGGGGAGGATTCAAGACGGCAGTGTGGGAAGATGCGGAGTTAGTGTCTCCCCACAACTAGAGCACATGCCGGCCGCTGGTGGGGAACTCTGAACCCCAAGGAGACGGGAGGAACCCCAGAGTGAACTGGTAGGGCATATGGGGACTGAAGGGGGAGGAGAAGTGTAAACCAGACAAGATCGGTGTCCCTCAGGCGAGGGAGGCCAAGAGAGACAGGTGGGAAGGAGTCTCCGGGAAGAGTAGGAGAGGGAGGGAGGGCGATCGCCTGACCCACTTAGGCTGGAGAGCTTGCTGAGCTCCTAAGTCTCTTCCCCCCTTCCAAAGCCCCATGCAAGCCAGATTGGCCCTGGGGGCATAGGAAGGAGGCCAGGGTGATTAAGAGAGATAGGTGGAAAGGGCCCTAAGGGAAGAGGAGAGGCGAGGAGAGGAGGGCGTTTGCTCTACCCACTGGAGCCCAGGAAGCCTGTAGGGCTCCCAGGTGAGGTCCCCTGCCCTTTGAGACCAGGGATGGGGGCACAGGTGGGCCCTTTCTGTTTCTTGATCCTAAGCCCCACCTCCCACAGCCCCCAGGGCCCTTTCCAGCCCTGTGGGTCCAGAGCATTGGCGCCACCCACTGCCCAAACTTCATCATTGCTTAGCTCCCGCTCTCCACAACAAAGTTCTCCCCCTCCACCCCGCCCTTTTTTTTTTGCTTTTCCCCCCTCCTCTTTTTTACTATTGTGGTACTGTTGTACCTTCCAGTTGTTGATTCATCTATATGTTTAATTTTATATTCTTTCTAACATATCTGTTAATTTCCTAGTCTAATTTTACTTTGTTACAGTTGTTTTCTCTCTCTCTCTTTTTTTTTTTTCTGCCCCACGTGGCTTGCAGGATCTTGATTCTCGATCTTGCGTTTGGGTGGAAAATCCTGCACTGGGAGATCCAAGTTCAAAGCACTAGACTAACAGAGAACATCAGACCCCAGAGAATATTCATCAGAGTGAGGTCTCATAGAGCTCCTCATCTCAGCAGCAAGACAAAGCTCTAGCCAAGAGCCTACAGACCCCAGGGTTGGAAGCCTCAGGCCAAACAACCAGTATAACAGGAACACAATCCGAATCATAGAAAAAAAAAATGACACAGCAAAAAGCTATGTCATAGTTGAAGGAGGAAGATAAAAGCCTACAGGGCCAAATAAATGAAGAGGAAATAGGCAACCTACCTGAAAAATAATTCAGAGTAATGATAGTAAGGATGATCCAGAATATTGGAAATAGAATGGAGACATGGATTGAGAATATACAAAAAATGTTTAACAAAGATCTAGAAGAACTAAAGAACAAACAAACAGAGATGAGCAACACAATAACTGAAATAAAAAATTCACTAGAAAGAATCAATAACAGGATAACAGAATCAGAAGAAAGAATAAGTGAGGTGGAAGACAAAATGTTGGAAATAACTGCTCAGGAGCAGAATAAAGAAAAAAGAATCAAAAGAATTGAAGATAATCTCAGAGACTTCTGGGACATCACTAAGTCACCAACATTCATATAATAGGCATCTCAGAAGAAGAAGAGAAAAAGACAGTATCTGAGGAAATATTTGAAGAGATTATAGTGGAAAACTTCCTCATATGGCAAGGGAAATAATCACCCAAGTGCAGGAAGCACAGACAGTTTCACATAGGATAAAACCAAGGAAAAACAAGCCAAGACACATATTAATCAAACTAACAAAAAGTAAATTCAAAGAAAAAATATTAAAAGCAGCAAGGGAAAAACAAAAGTAACATACAAAGGAATCCCCATAAAGTTATCAGCTGATTTTTCAGTGGAAACTCAGCAGGCCAGAAGGCAGTGGTGTGTTACAGTTAAAGTGAGGAAAGAGAAAAACCTACAACCAAAATTACTCTACCCAGCAAAGATCTCATTCAGATTTGATGGAGAAGTCAAAAACTTTTCAGACAAATAAAAGCTAATGGAATTCAGCACCACCAAACCAGCTTTACAACAAATGCTAAAGAAACTTCTCTAAGCTGGGAACACAAGAGAAGAAAAAGACCTACAAAAACAAACTCAAAACAATTAAGAAAATTGTAATAGGAACATACATATCAATAATAACCTTGAATGTAAATGGATTAAATGCCCCAACCAAAAGACACAGACTGGATGAATGGATACACAAACAAGACCCATATATATGCTGTCTATAAGAAATCCTCTTCAGACCTAGGGACACATACAGACTGAAAGTGAAGGGATGGAAAAAGATATTTCATGCAAATTGAAATTTAAAAAAAAAACCTCGAGTAGCAATACCTGTATCAGATAAAATACACTTTAAAATAAAGACTATTACAAGAGATAAGGAGGGACACCATACAATGACCAAAATATCAATCCAAGAAGAAGATATAACAATTACAAATGTTTGTGCACCCAACATAGGAGCACCTCCATACATAAAGCAAATGCTAACAACCATGAAAGGAGAAATCGACAGTAACACAATAATAGTAGGGGACTGTAACACCACACTTACACCAATGGACAGATCATCCAAACAGAAGATAAATAATGAAATACAAGCTTTAAATGACACAATAGACCAGATAGACCTAATTGATATTGATAGCACATGCCACCCAAAAGTGTCAGAATACACTTTCTTCTCAATTGCACACAGAACATTCTCCAGGATACATCACATCTTGGGTCACAAATCAAGCCTCGGAAAATTTACAAAAATTGAAATCATATCAAGCATCTTTTCTGACCACTCTGCTATGAGATTGGAATTCAACTACAAGAAAAATACTGTAAGAAACACACATACATGGAGGCTAAACAGTGCACTACTAAATAACCAAGAGATCACTGAAGAAACCAAACAAGAAATTATAAAATACAGAGAAAAACATGACAGTGAAAACACACTGACCCAAAACCTATGGGATGCAGCAAAATCTGTTCTATGAGGGAAATTTATAGCCATTGAATCTCACCACAAGAAACAAGAAAAGTCTCAAATAAACAAGCTAACTGTACACTTAAAACAGCTAGAGAAAAAAGAACAAAGAAAACCCAAAATCAGTAGAAGGAAAGAAATCATAAATATCAGAGCAGAAATAAATGAAATAGAAATGAAGAAAACAATAGCAAAGATCAATAAAACTAATAGCTGCTTCTTTAAGAAGATAAACAAAATTCATAAACCCTTAGACAGACTCATCAAGAAAAAAAGGGAGAGGATGCAAATCATAAAATTCGAAATGAAAAAGGAGAATTCAGAACTGACACTGCAGAAATACAAAGGATTGGGCTTGCCTGGTGGCACAGTGGTTGAGAATCTGGCTACCAATACAGGGGACACGAGTTCTCGTGCTGGTCTGGGAAGATCCCACATGCCCCAGAGCAATGCCCACATGTGGGCATGAGAGCCACAACTACTGAGCCTGCACGTCTGGAGCCTGTGCTCTGCAACAAGAGAGGCCACGACAGTGAGTGGCCCATGCACTATGATGAAGAGTGGCCCCCGCTCCCCACAACTAGAGAAAGACCTCACACAGAAATGAAGACCCAACACAGCCAAAATAAGTAAATAAATTAATTAATTAATTTAAAAAAAGAAATAGAAAGGATTATAACAGACTACTACAAACAAGTATATGCCAATAACATGGGAAACCATGAAGAAATGGACAAATTCTTGTAAAGGTACAATTTTCGAAGACTGAACCAGGAAGAATTAGAAAATATAAACAGATGTATCACAAGTAATGAAATTGAAACCGTAATATAAAATCTTCCAACAAACAAAAGCCCAGGACCAGCTAGTTTCACAGGCGAATTCTATCAAACATTAGGGAAGCGCTAACACCGATAATTCTCAAGCGCTTCCAAAAAACTTCAGAGGGAGAAACACTCCCAAATTCATTCTATGAAGCCACAATCACCCTGATACCAAACAAAACCAGAAAAAGATATCACAAAGAAAGAAAACTACAGGGCAATATCACTGATGAACATAAATACAAAAATCCTCAAGAAACTACTAGCAAACAGAATCCAACAGCACATTAAAAGGATCATACACGATGATCAAGTGGGATTTGTCCCAGGGATGCAAGGATTCTTCAATATATGCAAATCGATCAATGTGATTCACCACATTAAAAAATTCAGGAATAAAAACCATATGATCTTCTCAATCGATGCAGAAAAAGGTTTTCACAAAATTGAACACTGATTTATGATAAAAACTCTCCAGAAAATGAGTATAGAGGGCACCTACCTCAACATAATAAAGGCAATATATGACAAACACACCACATGCCTCATAATCAGTGGTGAAAAACTGAAAGCATTTCCACTAGGATTAGGAACCAGACAAGGATGTCCACTCCTGCCACTCTTATTCAACATAGTTTTGGAAGTCCTAGCAGTGGCAATCAGAGAAGAAAAAGAAATAAAATGAATTCAAATAGGAAAATAAGAAGTAAAATTTTCACTATTTGCCTATGACATGATACTATACATAGAAGATGCTAAAGATGTCACCAGAAAACTTTTAGAACTAATTATTGTATTTGGTAAGGTTGCAGGATACAAAAGTAATGCACAGAAATCACTGGCATTCCTATACACCAAAAAATGAAAAATCAGAAATAGAAATTAAGGAAACACTCCCATTTACCATTGCAACAAAAAGAATAAATTACCTAGGAATGAACCTGCCTAAGAAGGTGAAAAACTTGTACTCAGAAAACTATAAAACACTGATGAAAGATATCAAAATGACATAAGCAGATGGAGATATATACCATATTCTTGAATTGGAAGAATGAATATTGTGAAAATGACTATACTACCCAAAGCAAAGTACAGATTCAATGCAAGCCCTATCAAATTACCATGGCGTCCTTCACAGAATTAGGACAAAAAATCTTGCAATTCTTATGGAAACACAAAAGACCCCGAATATCCAAAGCAATCTTGAGAAAGAAAAACGGAGCTGGAGAAATCATGCTCCCTAACCTCAAACTATACCACAAGCTACAATAATCAAGACACTATGGTACTTGCACAAAAACAGAAATATAGATCAATGGTACAGGATGGTACAGGTACCCACACACATATGGGCATCTAATTTACGACAAAGGAGGCAAGAACATACAATGGGGAAAAGACAGCCTCTTCAACAATTGATGCTGGGGAAACTGGACAGCGACATGTAAAGGAATGAAATTAGAACACTCCCTAACAACATACACAAAAATAAACTCCAAATGGCTTAAAGACTTAAATGTAAGACCACACAGTACAAAACTTTTAGAGGAAACACTCTTTGACATAAACCACAGCAAGATCTTTTTTGACCCACCTCCTAGAGTAACAGAAATAAAACCAAAAATAAACAAATACGACTTAATTAAACTTAAAACTTTTGCACAGCAAACGAAACCATAAACAAGACAAAAAGACAATCCTTAGAATGGGAGAAAATATTTGCAAATGAAGCCACAGACAAAGGATTAATCTCCAAAATATACAAAGAGCCCATGGAGCTCAATATCAAAAAAACAAACAATGCAATTAAAAAATGGGAGGAAGACCTAAATAGACATTTCACCAAGGAAGACATACAGATGGCCAAGAGGCACGTGAAAAGATGTTCAACATCATTAAGTATTCGAGAAATGCAAATCAAAACTACAATGAGGTATCATCTCATGCCAATCAGAATGGCCATTATCAAAAAATCTAGAATCAATAAATTCTGGAAAGGGTGTGGTGAAAAGGGAACTCTCCCACACTGTTGGTGGGAATGTAAATTGATACAACCACTATGGAAAACAGTATGGAGGTTTCTTAAGAAAATAAAAATAGAACTACCTTATGACCCAGCAATCCCACTACTGGGAATATACCCTGAGAAAACCATAATTCAAAAAGAGACATGCACCACAATGTTCATTGCAACGTTATCTACAATAGCCAGGACATGGAAGCAACCTAAATGTCCATCAACAGATGAGTGGATATGGCGGATATGGCAGATATGGCACATATATACAATGGAATATTACTCAGCCATAAAAAGAAACGAAATTGAGTTATTTGTAATGAGGTGGTTGGATATAGAGTCTGTCATACAGACTAAAGTAAGTCAGAAAGAGGAAAAAAAATACCATATGTTAACACATATATATGGAATCTGAAAAAACAAAAAAGGTACTGATGAACATAGTTGCAAGGCAGGAATAAATAAGTAGACATAGAGAATGGACTTGATGACACGGGGTGGGAGGGCGAAGAGAACGTAGCATTGATGTATTTACACTACCGAATGTAAAGCTCGATGCTTTGTGCTGACCTAGAGGGGTGGGATAGGGAGGGTGGGAGGAAGGCTTAAGATGGAGGGGAAATGGGGATATGTGTATGCATATGGCTGATTCGCTTTTTTGTGCAACAGAAACTAGCACAGTAATGTGAAGTAAGTATACTCTAATAAGGATGTATTTTAAAAACAGATATGACTTTAAGGGTGATCACAGATTTAATTTTCCAGGTATACTGAAAAAAACAGAGTAGTGAAATTGCACTAAGGATGACGATAGCAACCAACTTCATTTTTATTTTATCTGCACATTGCACAAGAACTCTTACCCCTGTCCATCACTGCCTTTTAAAAGAGAAGCTTCTTTCATTATAGGATCCTTTTTAAAAAAAAATAAATTTATTTATTTTTAGAAAAAGAATAATTTATTGATAGAAAACTATCAGGAGTTAATGAGTTCTAATTTACACTTGGGAGTGAAGCAAACTCTAAAAATGGTCACAATGATGAAATAATGAATACATAATTTAATATGCTTCTGAAAACTTAGCAAAAATAACCAACGTCTAGAAGTACACAATTTTCGGTTATTAAATACAAAATATTTTCATGCAACTTCCAGAGATTCTTGCATCTGGTAGAACATTTCTTTCTTAAAAGTGCATTCTTGCATAATAATAAAACAAACAAACTACATTTTGTTTTTTTCTTATGTATTTATCAAAACATTTCATTTCAAATTTATCAATAATGTATATAGCTTATAGCACATTTCAGGAAATGTCTATATGGCAAGAGAGTGTTATTTGGGGTGTTTTGGCTTATCTAAAATTAAGTTAAGAGAAAATTAGGAGCCCAAAATAATGATTAAAATAGAGATCCTCTTGTATAATGTTCTTGAAAATCATACCCCATGGATGTTCAAATAAAATGGCAGATAAACGGAATACTAAGGAACATGTGCAGCAGATTTTCTATTCTAATAAAAACCATTATTGATTTTCAAAAGTTTACTTTTGAACCCAAACAATTAATTTTTAAAATACTTATTTCATGATACAGTAAACAGGAAACCTGGCTCTTAGGAAAATAAATCTTGCTTTACTCTTCCTAAATCTTGCCGAACAATTTTACAAAAGTTCAGAATTTTAGACAGTATGTTTAATAATCCAGCCTTTCTCCTTTTTTTTTTTTTTTTTTGCGTTCCGCGGGCCTCTCACTGTTGTGGCCTCTCCCGTTGCGGAGCACAGGCTCCGGACGCGCAGGCTCAGCGGCCATGGCTCACGGGCCCAGCCGCTCCGCGGCATGTGGGATCTTCCGGGACCGGGGCACGAACCCGTGTCCCCTGCATCGGCAGGTGGACTCTCAACCACTGCGCCACCAGGGAAGCCCAATCCAGCCTTTTTTAAAACACACAGCCTAATCAAGGATCCAGAATTGACGATGTTTTAAATTTCAACATTATTTTATAAAGTGCCAAATTTTCTTTGTAAACTAGTAGAAAAAATTTTTAATTTTCCCTCTTAATGACTAAGTTTTCTGAATGTTCTGTTTTTATATTAAGTAATTCTGATATCAGTAATCTTATTACACATGTATTTTCACAAATGTTCCTCACAACCGGTTTCTTATCATTGGACTTTGCTTGTGGAATAGGTAAAAATGAATATATAAAGATGAATTTGTGGTCAAGTTTATCTTTCATTTCTTTGATGGTTTCTGGACTTTAAAAAAAAGATTCTTTACAAGGACTCCATTTTTTATCCCACATAATAAAAATCATTCATACAAGTTTTCTACGTGTACTTTTATGGTTTCAGTTTTACACTCCACGGAACCCAAGTCCCCGCAAAATCCCTAAGTGCTCCCAGGAGCAGGGACCCGCCCGAGCGCTGTGGGCCGCTAGTACGCCCGCCCTGCCGGGAATCGCGTGGGGAGCTCTTCTACGCTGCAGCCTCCCGGCGACGTCTTCCCAGTACCCCGCCCTCTTTCTGTTGCCGGGGTCGCTTCCCGCGGTAGTGATACAGGAGCTAGCTCCAGGGCGGAAGCCGCGGGACGAACTCGGGCGTTTGGGCGGCCCGCGCTGTACCCTCGCCGGCCGGCAATCGGGATCCATCCCTCGGGGTTTCCCACCGCTTGTCGGGCGCCAACTGGCGGCAGCTTGGAGACCGTCCCTTCCATCCGGAGCTTCAGTGACCTTCGCGAGGGCTGAGACTCAGCCGCCGGGCACGAGGCAGAGTTCCGGGAGGCCGGCGATGCTTGCGGCGCCTGTTCCGGTGGCGCCGGGGCGTGGGCTGTTCATGTTGCCGCCGGAGATTGGCCGAGCAGGTCTATAGCTTCTAAGGCTGGCGCTAACGTCTGTAAAGTGTTGGGTGTACTGGATGGGTCGACCAACACGCTGTGGTGCCCCTCGGGCCGCGGGGACAGCCCAGACAGTTGTGTGTGACCAGGAGAGGGTGTCCGTGTCCCCCGTCGTCCTCCGTGTGTCCCGGTGGTCGTACTTTCTCATATTTTCCAACTCGCCTGGAGGTTGGGAACAGCACGGAGGTACGCAGACATCGCCCAGTTTTCAACGGCCCCACCGTGGATCCCCATCGCCCTAACCCCCAAATGTTTAGGTTTCTCCCCCTAGTAGGGATTGACCCTGGTGGCCGAAAGGAGGAGACACTGAAAGGGCGACTCCGGGGCTCCCCGTCCTCCTTTCCACGGAGTCGCGACGCTCCGTCCCAGAGGCTGCCCGGCGGTACGTCCTCGCCTCCTTGGGTCTGGGTCCCTCCCAGTGCCATCGCGGAGGTGGGGCTGTTCCCCGGTGGCCACTTTCATTTCTCCAGGTTCCACGCGAAGCGGCCACGGGGCTCCGCACACCAGATTTCCCGCAGTTCGAGCTGCGTGTACGCGGGGAGGGCCCGGCGTCCCCTTTTCTATTTGCCCCGTGTTGAGAAATGGTACGGATGGTGGACTGGGTGGAGCCGGAGTGTCAAGGTGCGCTTTCGTCGGTGTGCCACAAGGATCCCTCTGGATGAGATTAGCACTAGTGACGCTTCACCAGGTGGCTGCTGAGGTGAGGTCGACCAGATGGTCCGCCGGCGATATTGGGCATAAAAAAAAGAAAGTAATGATATTTTTCTGTTACAAGCTCGATTCACTATAATGTGGACATTAGTTAAATGAAAAATCCTGGGATTTATAGTAATGAAAATTACCATTGTCAGTGTTACTCAAAATTACGGTAATTATTACCCTTGTTTGCAGTTAATTTTGAAAACAGTGATTCAAGTTTCTGTATGCACAGAATATGTGACTGAAGATGATGAAAGAGGGATTTTGGAATGCAGAATTTTCTAAATCTTCCTGGAAGTCGGGGAAACTCTCCCTCGAGCCACAAGGCCCTATGCCACACCCTGCAACAACCAACGTGGAAAACCAGACCTCAACCTCGGCAACAATAGTCCTCAAGGGTCAGTGTTGAGTCAGTGACTCACAGCTTCCTCATTTTTCATCCTTTCCATTTAGAACCAATGGGGGAAAGAAATATATCAATATGATCGCCTAAGTAATCATGTGGGACGCCCATTCTCCTATCAGTCCGCCTCCAACTTCCCCACTTGACAAGCTGTGATCAGGACATGCCTCCCTTTTTTCCCCCAGAAGCCATCCCCATCCCTATGCATTCCCTGAGTCTCAGCCGAATGTGACTGGTGGTGGCTGACTCCTGTGCTCTATAGACGAATTCTTAGTAAATAGGGCTTGTCTCATTTTGGGAGTGGGGGGGGGGGTCTTTGTTCATTTGTACAGAGCTTAGAGTGGGAACCAAATCAAGCAATGAGGATAATATGTGTTTCCAATTATTCTTCAAAAACGTATTATTGATTACTCACTGGTTTTTAAGTTGAGATAGAAATCATATACCATAAAATGCCCTTTGAACACTCTAGAGTTTAGTGATTTATTGTCTGTTTACAAAGTTGTGCAACCATCATCACTATCTGATCCAGAATATTTTATCTCCCTACAAAGACACCTAGGACCTCTTAAACAGTCACTTCCTAGTTCCCTGCCCCACAGCCGTAGGCAACTAACTGTGTGCTTTTCATCCCTGTGGACTTGCTTTTTCTGTATATTTCAAGTACATGGATTTATACAACTGTGGCCTTCGTGTCTGGCTTCTTATACAGTGCCATGTGTTTGAGGCTCATCCATGTTTTATTATGTGATTAATTCCTCTCTTTGGCCCAGAACTTTCCTTTGTAAGTCCTTAAGATACACACACAGGAAATTCCCTGGCGGTCCAGTGGTTAGGACTCCACCACCCTCTCTCTTTCAAGGACCCAGGTTCGATCCCTGGTGGGGGAACTAAAATCCTATAAGCTGCACAGTGCAACAAAAAGAAAAAATATATATATACACACACACACGTGCTACCATTTTTTTTTTACTGTGGAAAATAGAGTACCAAAATTGCTATTGTAACCATTTTATGCAGATAGTTCCAGGGCCCAAAATTGCCCCACCAACCCAGAGCTGCCAGGAAGCACACAGGACACCAGCCCAGCCATGTTGTCCTTTCTCAGAACTCTGCACACACCTTTTCCAAGACTCCACCAATTTGTGCCACCACCCAGCGGCCAAAGAGGTGACCACCTGTTCAAGGGGAGTGGGGCAGCAGTGGCAAAGGGAGAGAGACATGAAAGGAGAGACAACTGGCAAAGCCTACAGCACCGGGCATCCGAGTCCGTCTCACCACCAAGTACTAACCAGCCTCAACCCTGCTCAGCTTCTGAGCTCAGAAGCTGGCAGTTGACTTCATGGTGATGCGGACCTGGATGGTGGCAGCGCAGACCAGGCACCCAATACCCCATGCTGTGCAGCCCTGCCATGCCACCTTCACTCCCCAGCCCATGTCAGAGACCTGTGTCCCCAGACTCCTGTGGCAAACTGCTCCTGACACACCCTCAGCAATGTGGTGGCCAGTCCACCAGGCTGTGACTCTGAGCTCCCAGGAGATTGTTTTCAGTCAGGGTATGTGGCCAGTGGTAAGAGGGCCTGGGCAGCTGGAAGTGACTGGAGGAAAGCCCAGTCTTCTGTAATTCAATGCTGCCCTGACACTGACTGACAGTGTCTCTCTGATGCCTTCATGGCTCCCTCTGGATATTCCACCCACACAGCCATATTCCAGCCTGGGATGCCAGGGGAAGCACTAACAGGATGGAAGCATCCCCCAGTGACCAACGCCAGGCACCCAGCCTCCACCATCTCTGGACACTCATGTACGTAGCCTCGCTATCACATTCCTTAATATTAAAAACAAGGGATCCAAGGCACCGAAGACTTGTCGTAGGTCAGGATGAGAGCTTAGAACTGAAGCCTAGTGACTTCTAATGCTGTCCCCTAAGGTGACACCATCTGCCAGGAGACACGTCCACCTCCAGGTAATCACAATCAGTCTAGTTCAGTACAAAGAGGGACAGGTGTGTCATGGTGGGGACGGGGTGAAAACTTCCCCCCTCTGCTTCTGTTTCCCTACTTGCTGCTGCCCGGGGGGCCCAAGCCAAGTCCTCCTCAATATCCTATATTATTATATCGTCCTGTTTTGACTCAGACACCACAGGAGGATGCCTGCCCCTCAAGGTATAATTTTCTCAATTTTGATTAGTACAGCCATGAAATGTTTTCAAAGTGTTAAAGTACACAAAATATAAAAATCTTCCAGGCCATTGAAGTTCTACATGAGGTAAGGGTGAAATAAGTTCCGTTGAGCTCCTAGTCCTGGAAGGAGGGAAGGAGGAGGAAGAAAGAATTAAACTTTGGTGAACTTATTCTACACATGGCCTGTGTTTAATCCTTTTATCTATTCAGTTACTTAGTCATCACAGTTTTTCAAGATGTTTCTCTCTCTGGCCCAGTGTGTTCACAGAGCTCACAGACTGGAGAGTTTCTCAAAGAATGATCACACCACTGGGGTCGGTGTGGTCCCAGATGAGGCCAGAGGCAAGCAGGAGTAGGTGTGTAGATCAAGAAGGGCTTCGTGGAGAAGGTGACATCTGAAGAGGCTCTTCAAGAATGAGTTCTCATCTAGCCAAAGACTGGCATTGAGCAGGACCCAAGTACAAGATCAATAAATGAGTGGATAGATACACTAATGCATGCCATCCCCCTAACACAGACAAGGAGGCCTGGCCCACTGAGGATCTGCAAAATTTGGAAACATGAAACAGTGGGGGATCAGTGGGGAAAGGCTACAGTGTGATGCCTGCCTCACTCCCTTTATGGGTGTCTTGACACCATGATGCCCTGTGTTCTGCCTTCTTAGGGAGCCCTTGTCTGTCCTCTGCTATGGGATACTGCCTGTAATTCCCAGCAACACCTTCCTGTGTGTCATCAGTGATTCCATGTGTAATTGTGCTCATTTTAAAGGGATCTATTGACGAGTGAGAGGGTGGTGGGCGGCACAAGATAGAAAGGTGGAAGGAGAAAATGACAGGGAGTCCTGCATCAATGGGATCATGGGGTGGGATGCAAGGGAGTGCGGGAGGGGACAGAGGCCGTGTCTTAGAGCTTGAGGGTGGGGCCATCAAGGGGCTCCCTCACTGATAATGATTCCACAAGAGGAGACAAGGGATAAACTCAGTTTGGGGCCTAGGACTTTGAGAAACCTGTGGGAATTTCGGGAATTTTGGGATGACAGGTGAGCTACGCATAGAAAATGAAGGTGTGACAGAGGGGCAGGATCAGAGCTTTGACCCAGATGAGATGGGGAGGAAGTGGAGCGGAAGGGGCCTGAGGACACTGGGGAAGTTTGTTAACTGCAGTCATCATGGGGGTTCAGTCCACAGCCTGCTAGCTGCTAACAGAGTGCTGGGCCCAAGTTCACATGTTTCCATTTTGAAACTCTGGAGTAGAATTTGCTGATCACTGGAATTGAATTTACCAGTTGGTGTGATCAAGCTCAAACTAATGAGCTAGGAAAATGAAATCAAGGCTTACAAATAAAAGCAAAACAGACTGAGCACAAGACAAGTATTCCAGTTAAAAGCTAAGTCTCTCAAACATGCAACCCATCGTGACTTCAGGGCCTTTGCACTTGCTATTCTCTCAGCCTAGAACACTGTGTCCTCTACATGTTTGCTCCCTAAGCTTCTTCAGGAATTTTCAAAAGTTTACTTTCCTTTTCTTTATGGTACATATCACCTCCTGATATTGTGTACCTCTATTTTTTAATCTGTTTTCCCCATGAGTCTGTCACCTGCATGTGAATTGGGATCTCCCTCCACCTGTTTCACCCACTGCTGTCGTCTGGTGTCTGGACCAGGTCAGCACACAGTAGGGTCTCAGTGAATGTGTGCCATGTGCTGGGTGAGTGAGCACTGAATGTATAGCAGGGATAGCTGTGGGTCATAGAGAATTGCCCTTGATTGAGAATGAAGTGTTCAGAAGGACAATCTGCTGAAGGTCTTCGTATCTTGTTCTTCTGGAAATTTCCCATTGTTATTGTAAAGATGCAAAACTAGACCCAGTGAAAGCCACTGCTGTCCTGATTTGGGGACAGCCCTAGATATGCTATGCTGCTACTTCCCAGAGCTGAGGTCACATGGGTGGGTGTCAGGTCCAAGTGTCTCAGGGGCATTTCACCTCCTCCCAATCTCTCCTCCCATTGATGTAAGAAACTCCGTGTTCAGCACACCTGTGACCAATACCTTCCACTTGATGGAGGCTGGGCTGTGGTAGCAGGATTTCCAACCCGAAAGACCTCATTCCCCTCTGTAAAACTTAAAAAGCTGTTTCCTCCAACCTGAGTCCATCCAAGCCCCACCCATTCCTCACATCCTGCATCTCAAGAGAGTTTCTGCATCTTCATTCAGCAAATGAGACCCCACTAGGTGTTAGGGGCTGGGGCTCATCCAAGGACCCAAACCACATGTGACGAGTAAATGGTCCTCGTGTGTGGATAGAAACCTGTGGGCGTCTTCTGGGACTGCTAGGAGCCTCCTATCTTTCTGTGCTCTCAGATTATGAACGCTGCAAAGCTGAGCCCTGATTGTGCTAACTCTTACCCACCCGTCCCCTCACTCTGAACGTCACAGAGATGCTCTAGTGTATTAGACAAAGCTCAGATCCTGCTTAGACTCGCAAGGCCCTTAGGAATACAGGCCAAGGAAGCAGCAATCTTGTCCCTGGTTGGTCCCTACCAGCGTCATTCTCCTCTGCTTGCTATTGTCCAATGACCAAAAAAAGTTGTTTTATGTGTTTTGCACAGTTTCTAATTGTTTATATTGAGGACAACTCCCACACAATTTCCTCCTTCATGGAAGGTTCTGGAATTATCTTTTTTCATGTGCTTCACCTTCTGGACTCCAAGAGCGCAGTGAGACTGTATTGGGCCCTGACACCTGTTGCTCAGTTGTAGCATTCATCACAGAATCTTCGTGGTGGTTTATCTAAAAAGGCAGCCACTTTCAATTCCTTCCTTCCTTATACAAAACAAGGCACCCCTCCCCGAGGAGACAAGCGGTCTGTTTCTCCAAACTCCTACATCTGACCTGGCCTGTGAATGCTTTGACGCATAGAGAGTTGCAGAGGTGACTTTGGGCCAGTCCTTAACCAGACTTATAAGAGATCTGACCACTGACCCTTTCTTTAATCAGACTGCTACTCATACAATATGGTCCATGGAAACACAGGCTCTGCTGCGAGGAAACCAAGCCACGTGCGGCGGTCACGTGCACACTCTGGCCCCCAGCACAGGTGACCCCCAGCCAGCCCTGTGAGGGGCCTGCTGGAGCCTCTCAGTGACGCTGCCCCATCTGCCCTCCAACTGCAGCAGCACGAGGAGCTCAAAGCAAGAAGCATGCAATTAAACACAGACGGCCCACAGAACTAGCAGTGATAATAATAAATTATATTTCAAACCACTAAGTTTTGTAATAGTTTGTTACATAGCAGTAATAAACACGACTATTTCTAGGACAATCCCTTGAAGCAAAATATAACCTGAAAATCAACTATAAGTTCCATTTTAAAAAAAAGTAAAATAAAATTCTACTGAGTAAAATTTTAAAATCACTGGCTTTATTTGAAGATTTATGAATCAGGCAGGATCCAATTTAGCAGATAGAAAGAAGCTCTGAGGAGTTGCACAAAATGAAAGACGCTTATAGGCAGAAGGGAGCTGAAACAAGGAAGCTGTTCTGGGCAAAGCTTCGTGTGGGTTATTGCAAGGTTTCTTTGCATTAGCGGATGGCAGCGGTCTCCCAGGCACATGGCTTAGCTAGTGCTGATCACAGGATTCCTGACCCTCTGGATTACAGTTCCATTTCTGGAGGAGCCGAAACTGCATTTAAGTCGCAGTTTGATGACATTGTTCTTACTAAGCAACTCCTTTGGGGCTGTTGTCTTGATTTTAACTGTCCCCTGAGGGCAGCAACAAGGTTTATCATTGTTGAGTCCTTGTGTTAAGCACAGTGAGTGGCATATTCATTCGTCAAAATGCTGATCCAACATCTGCTGTGTGCCAGGCCTGTGCTGGGGGAAGGGATTCCCAGTCCCGAGAAGACAGAGACTCTCTCAACAAGGAAATCACAAAAAGGCGCGTTCCGGGCTATGATACCAGCTGCTCATTCAGTGTTTATGGAGTCTCTACCTCGGGCTCCACACTGATCTGGGCTGTAGGCCACGCAGAGAATAAAATATACAAAAACAAGAACAATTTAGAAAGAAACAACCCTGCTGCTGCTCCCATGGAGCTGACGCCGCGGAGGGGGACAGACAGTAAGCAGAACAACGTGTAGAAGGGTTGGCGCTGTGCAGGGAAGAGCAGGCCTCAGGGGAAGCAGGAGAGCAGGGCGGGGGAGGGGCTGGGGTGGCAGGGAAAGGGGACAGCGGTGGCAGAGGAGCTCGTAGGACTGGGACCCCGTGAGGAGAGTTCCTCCGGGTGAGGCAGCCACAGTGGGTGCTGACAGGGCCGGCCCTGGGTGCTGCGCAGCAATGAGGTGGGTGATGACTGGGACACATGGGCGGGGGAGGCTGACACTGCAGATGCACAGGCAGGGGACGTGTCTCTGAGGACGGGACGTTTAAGCTGCTCCCTAGTGTGGACCAAGTATCTATGTTCTGTAAACCTGACGCTTTAACATCTCCTCACATGAACATGCTGGGCTCGCCTTGTTCTAGACAAGCCAGTGCCAAGCCCGGGTCCCCTTGCCTCGGCCCCTGGGTCCCTACTCTCCCGCCTCCCTGGATTCAGAACTGCTCCCAGGCCTGCTTTTGAAATACAAACCGATCCATCCAGAGCCCTCACCATCCACCTCTTCTGTGGCTCTCAACTGGGGGTCACTGTCTCCCTTCCCTCAACACCCAGACACCAGGGACAGCCCCTGACATCCTATAGGCTACTCAGTCCTGAATCTACTCGCCCTCCTCACTGTTCCTTCCTGGGGAATCACAGAAATAGCACTTGTCACGAATTCCCCTCCCTCCCTCTGCCTGCTGACCAATGTACGGCCTGTCCTCCTCTTAGGAGCTGCAAGTAACCAACCATCTTTTTAGAGACAGTCGTCTAGTGATCCGTTGACCTTACCTTACCTCATATTCCCTATTAATAAACTATATTTTAAACCAGTCCCGAAAAAAAAGGCACTCTGTGCATAATTAAGCATGAACAAATAAAGAACAAATGAACTATGGAACTTTTTATAATGTTCTCAATAACTTTAATATTTTATTATATATTAGGCTGTCTTTTCAACCTAAAATTGTGGGTCCATAAGGCTGGAGAGTACATGAGAAGTTACATGGACAAGACAAGACACCTGGGAATTCCCATACACCTGCACTTCAATGGGGAGCTCAGGCCAACGCTTGAGTTGAGTTCCGCTTTGTGGGTGGATGACGCAATTGGAAATTTTTGTTTTTCCAAATTAAGCTTTTAAATGTATTGGTTTAGCAGAGGAGTTAGTTCTAAACTCATCTTTCCAGCAACATTCAAGTGACAACAGACGTAAGATGGTCTGTGCCCTGAGTTATTTATTTAGAATCTGCACGTATCATCAGGGAAACAGCACAGCACATTTCAAAACAAGCTACGTGTTTAGGAGAGAGCCGGGGTTCACACTGCGGTGGAAAGAACAAGACCATATCCCCGGAAAATATTAGCTCCAGATTCCTTTTGTTGGGAGCATCCATCTTCACCCATTAGATTTCCAGAGAAGCACCGGGAAAGGATACTGGATTGTTGCTGAGCTTGGCTTCCCCCCACCCCATGAAACAGAGAGCTGAAAGTATCAGACAGCTGTAGTCCTTGGAGCAGCCTGACCCATGGCAAGTGCAGAGAGGAGCCCCTTCCACGATTCCTGTATTGGTTAGAGTTCAGTTGCTGCAACACACCAACCCCCCCACCCCCACGTAATTATGCCAAATAGAAGTTTGCATCTCTCTCACATTCTGATCTGGAGGCAGGCAGACCTGTGCTGCTCTCGCAAGGCTACTTCAGGAAGCTTCTCTGTCATCCCTGTTGCTCTGTCATCCTAGGGGAGTTGGCCTCCTCCGGGGTGAACGTGGGGCAGGATGGAGCTACAGTTTCAGTGTGAAGTAGGACAGAGGGAGAAGGAGAAAGTAAGGCCTGCCTGTCCTATGTAGGAAATATCCTAGAAGTTGCACAAATTTCTTTCCTTCCACCTTGGAGGGAGAGCTTAGTCTCACAAACAACCCAGCTGCACAGGAGGCCGGGAACGTCTGTAGTCTCGGGCAGCCCTGCACTTAGTTAAATATCGAATGTTCAGTTGCTCTAAGTGAGAAGTGGGCCAGGGTGTTGGGAGCCAAATGGTTGTCTCTGCCCCCCGCCCCCACAGGTTTCAATGTTTTCTCTCATCACCCACCCCCTCCCTAACAGAGTTCGAGTTTTATGAGAGTTTTTCCAGACAAATCACATTAAATCATAGCTCAGGACCCAGCTGAAAATCATCAGCCTGTGGGTGCTTTTCATTAGGCTCACTGGCAAATTGCTGGTGGAACTCCGTTACTAACATTGTCTCTGGCTAGGGGAGGCGACAGGGCAGGGTAGTGGCAGAACAATAGTAAAGTACAAAGTGGGAGCAACAGGGTGACAGGCAGAGGCTTCAAACCCCAGGAGGAAAATAAACACAGACACACTCCTGTATTCAACCCTCAAAATAATTTTGAAGGGAAGAAACAGCTACAATTAAGTAAAATCATATCTAAACACTTAAAATTATCCTCCTTAGAATTTCTCTTAGAATTTTCATTAGTCAGAATCTCCATAAACACTTGATCCAGATGTGAAAGAAACTTTTTTTTTTTTTTTGTATATCTAACTAGCAAGATGTCAGAAAAAAATGCAAATGTAAACGTGGTGAGGATGCAGTGAGACCAGCACTCTTAGATGCTGGATTGGAAAAATGTAGATGGTACCACTTTTTTCTGGAGCATCATTTGGTATAATATGCATTAAAAATTGTAAAATATTTATGGTGTTTGAGCTAGTAATTTTACTTCTGGGAATTCATATAAAGATAATAATCAGAGATGCTGACAAAGATTTAGGTACAAGTGTTTACCAAATAACTGGAAAGATATTCCATGTTCATACATTGGAAGAATTAATGTTGGCAACATTTCCATTCTCCCCAAGGCAATCTACACACAGATTTAATGTAATAAAAATAATTAATGTAATGTATCAAATTTCTAATGACATTATTCACAAAAATAGAAAAAACAATCTTAAGATTTGTGTGGAACCACAGAGGACTCTGAATAGATAAAGCAATCCTGAGAAAGAAGAACAAAGTTGGAGGAATCACACTTCTTGCTTTCAAATTACAATGCAAAGCTATAGTCATCAAAACAGTATAATACTTGCATCAACATAGACACACAGACCAAAGGAACAGAATGGAGAGTTCTAAAATAAATCCCTGCATGTACAGTCAACGAATGTCTGACAACAGGGTCAAGAATACTCAATGGAGAAAGGATAGTCTCTTCAATAAATTGTGTTTGAAAAACTGGCAGCCACATGCAAATATATATAACTGGATGTGCATGTTGTCCCACTTATAAAAATCAACTGAAAGTGCATTAAAGAAACATTTAACATCTGGAACCATAAAACTCCTACAAGAATATATAGGGGACTGGATCCTTCACACCGGTCTTTGCAATTTTTTTTTTTTTGGATTTGACACCAAAAACAAAGAAAACAAAAGCCAAAATAAACAGGTGGGAGTACATAAAATTAAAAGGTTTCTACACTGCAAGGGAAACCATCAACAAAGTGAAAAGGCACACTATGTAATGGGAGAAAGTATTTGCAAATATCTAATAAGGGGTTAATATGCCGATTGTATAAAAACCCACACAAGTCAATAGCAAAGCAACAATAACAAAAACAATTTAGTTAAAAAATGAGCAGAAGAACTGGATAGATATTTTTCCAAAGAAGACATGCAAATGGGCAACAATACATGAAAAGATGTTCAACATCAGTAATCATCAGGGAAATAAAAATCAAAGCCACAGTGAGATATCACCTCACACCCGTTAAGATGGCTGCCCTCAAAAGCACAAAAGAGGGCTTCCCTAGTGGCGCAGTGGTTGAGAGTCCGCCTGCCGATGCAGGGGAGACGGGTTCGTGTCCCGGTCCCGGAAGATCCCACATGCCGCGGAGCAGCTGGGCCCGTGAGCCATGGCCGCTGAGCCTGCGCGTCCAGAGCCTGTGCTCTGCAACAGGAGAGGCCACAACAGTGAGAGGCCTGCGTACTGCAAAAAAAAAAAAAAAAAAAGCACAAAAGAATGAGTGTTAGCTAAGATGTGGAGAAAAGAAATCCTTGTGCACTTGTAGGTGGGATGTAAATTGGTGCAGCCACTCTGGAAAAGAGTATGAAGGTTTCTTGATTATACCACAATAAAGCTGAAAAAAAATCTATTGTAAAATGAAAAACAACAACAAAAAAACCCAAAACCACAGGGCTTGTGGGGAAATGGGTTTAGGGCCCAATACTCAAAAACTGTCATTGGTACATTAAAAAATAAGGGCCTGCTAGGGACTGAATATTTCTGTCCCCTGAAAATTACTATTTTGAAGACCAATTCCCAATGTGATGTTATTTGGAAGTTATGTGATGTTAGTTCAGGAAGTAATTGAGTCAGGAGAGTGGAGCTGTCATCAATGGGATTAGTGCCCTTATAAAAAGACACCCGAGAGCTTGCTTTCTCTGCTTTTCACCCAGAGAATACCTCTCCAGGAAACAGCTCTCACCAGACAAGTGCTGCCACCTTGATCTTGGACTCCTCAGCCTCCAGAACTGTGAGAAATAAATCTTTGTGTCAAAACCACACAGTCTGTGGTATATTTGTTACAGCAGCCCAAACTAAGACAAACCCTAATAAAAATGGTAGTGTAATTATATGTGCTAAATGGTTAAATATTCACCCACAACAAATATGGCACTTTAACTTGAAAAGGGCCTGCAGTTTGCTGGTTAATCTGGGTGGTAGAAGGGTTGCAGCTTGTGGGTGATTGTGAATCAGTGAGAGAAGGGTGATTTGAGATGCCATAAAAAGCTGTAACGTCTGATGTGAGTGGGGTAGCTGTTTGAGGTGTGTGCAAGTGTGTGTTTTGTGTTTTTCCACCTGGCTAGGTTCCTCTGGGTGCAGCTGTGCATTCATTCACCAACTGTTTCTCTGGACAAAATTACATGTGAACACAAGTGAGAGTCAGAATATGTTCAAATTGTTCCCTGTATGTCAGGCATGTTAGAGCAATACTTATTGCAACTCTGACAATGTATTAATATCTTTCTCCAAGATGACTATGAAACAGCATATATGCCCTTTAATCTGGGGCTCCCTAAGGATCACGAACTGCAGGTTGAAGGAATTGAAGAAACGGGATTTAAACAATTATTTTTAAATGATTAATGTAATACATTATGGAAAAAAGGAGTGCTAAGGTTTAAAGCTTACCTTGGCTTCAATGTTCCATTGAGTCATTTTCTCTTAATGAATTCAGTTCTCAGATTAGGCAACCAAAAATCTTTAGACTTTTGTATAGTTAAATATAGAATATTATAATATAATGCTAATGTAGTATGAGCTTCAATAGGTGTGGAGAACAACATTTTGAAATATGAAAATCCATAAAGCAGGGTTAGTATTTCCATAGGCACCATAGTCTGTGCTGTCTAATTTTAGATTTAGAAAAATAATGACCCTGACTATCTGAGATGGTTAAAGCCAGTTTTTCAACTTTTCTTGTGGTGGGGCCCCACACTGTCTTAACATCTTCAACTTACATCGATTAAACAACTCTAAACTAAATGCACTTCAAGAAATATCAATAAATCTTTACCTAATTAAAAATAATATCCCAGAAATTTTCATCTATATTTTGGATGCTTCAGCGTTTTTAAATTGGTTTTTACCCTGATTATGTGAGTAATGTGTGGTCAAAATTTATAAAGTACCAAGAAAATAAGAATTATGCACATCTCTATCGCAAAGAAAGAGCTAGTAAGAGTTTTATATATTTACACTCCTCATAAACTCACATGTAAATATTGTTGATTTCCCCCTCTCTCCATATATGTATAATGTAATGTAATATATAATTTTTGGAGCAATGCATTGAAAGAATGCAAGATTGGGCATCTGATTTGCAGATGACACAACCCATCTTCCAGGCCTGCTCTAAGGATTTAAATTAGATTCCCAAAGTTACGGGTTCAACATATGTAACACATAATGTAAATAGTAGCTGCTGTGATACATTTATTGACCTGTATTTAAGTATCTTCATAGACATTATGATAATGCCTGAATAATGTTATGTCAGGAACTTGGGCAATATAGTTTAACCATTTCCTTGCTAGTTAGAGTCTAGATTTAGGGCTCTTCATAATTTTTCCCTCTTAAAAGTAAACTATTTGAATACCTTTTCTATGTACAAACACGTTGCCATATCATTTTTCCCCCGTTAGTAGTAGAATTCTAAGGATAGAATTACAAGAGGTTTATTATCACCTCTTTAAAAACTGCTTTGTAGAAATGTACCAATTTATGTATGTGACTGTTCACCGCTTTTGATTTAATTGTGCCATGTTTTGAAAGTTTTCCTAAAGGTAGAAAAGATTGTATTATTTTTCACTTGTGAGATCAACGTTTTATGTTGGTATTTTTATTTAATCAAAGGAATTTTCTGTGCACATCATTCGTGTGTGTGTTTTAGATCTGCTTTATTCTTTCTGTTTAAATCAATTTGCATTAATGTTTTAATATTTTAAAACTAATAGTTTATTTTTTAAAAATAGTTTAAAAATATTAACTTATACAAATATTAACCTCTTGAAGTTTCCCATTTTTATGTAATTTTTCTTCTATCCTTTATATGTTTGAGATTTTCCCATCTAGAAACCATATACATCTATATATTTTTTAAAAATAAAACCCTGTTTGAATGTATATCAAATTTATTTTTTATGTTTTGAGTGAAGATGTAAATACTTTTTAAAGAAAACTAACTACCCAGTTTTTCATCACCACTTATTGTATGCTCCATAATGGCTTCTATTGATTGTAATACCTTTATCATATAGGCTCTCATCCTAGAATCTACATTTAGGGTAACACTAGTCTCAGCTACGAATTGGCACTTGTCATCTACCTCGACAAGGATTAAATCATGTGCTGGTGCAGCTGTTGCAACCGCTGACCTTCAACACTCCCTGAAAGGAGTTCAGGGTGGAGAGCGGAAATGAGGCACTCTGTGCTCGGGGGAAACTGGCAGGACAACTCTTCAGAGTTAGATACTTTCAGGAGAAGATTTTATGAGCCCAATTCTTGTATCCCCTCATATCTAGAAAAACACTAAGATCTTTCATGGTGAGGTCTGCTCTCAAGACTAGCAGCAACCTTCGCGAGACTAACAGAAACATTCTGCAAAAAATATATGTTCTCGATTGCATATACTCCCCATTCACCAAAATCACATATATACTGATCTTTCCCCCTGCCTCTTTGGAGTAGTTTCTCAGAGCTCTCTGAAATGCAGTCTCCTGGGCTATACTCCTCATTTTGCCCCAAATAAATCTTAACTTGCAACTCTCACGTTGTGCATTTTTTTTAAAGTCGACAGTAGTTTACCATTTTCTGTATTAGAACCACACTCTTAATTTAGCTTTATATATATAATTAGTAAGGCACATTTCACTCATTCTCTTCAAAAAAAAATTCTAGCTTGACTTTCAACTAAACCTTAATCACTTTCTTAACAACATACTAGGATTTTGATTGGAAGTTTATTAGAATTAAAATCGGGAAAGGTAAATCTCTCTATAATATTTGGTGCTCTACAGAATCATGGTATTTTCTCTTTTTTTTTTTTGGTCTTTTTAAATGGTATTCTGTAAATTTGATTTTTTTTTTCTACTTATTCATTCTCTATATTCCTTTAAAATACGTTTATTTTAAATTTTAGTTGCTTTTTTATGAAAGAGATTTATACATATGTTTTCTATATCTTAAAAGTAGAAAGTCAGCTGTTTTGTGCACTCTTTATGATTCTTGTCCATTGAACTGTTATATTTTTAAGGATTTTCAGTGCCGTTTCATTAACTATTGGGAAATCTCATAATTTCTGAAAATGTCCTTTAGCATTCAACAATTCATATATTATTAATTAGTATTTTAATAAGATAGGATTTTAAAAATTGGGGTATAGTTGCTTTACAATGTTGTGTTAGTTTCTGCTGTACTGCAAATCAGCTATATGTATGCATATATCCCCTCTTTTTTGGATTTCCTTTTCATTTAGGTCTCCACAGTGCATTGAGTAGAGTTCCCTGTGCTATACAGTAGGTTCTCATTAGTTATCTATTTTATACATAGTAGTGTATATATGTCAATCCCAATCTCCCAATTCATCCCACCTCCCTTTTCCCCCCTTGGTGTCCATACATCTGTTCTCTATGTCTGTGTCTCTACTTCTGCTTTAGAAATAGGTTCATCTGTACCATTTTTATAGATTCCACATATATCTGTTAATATACGATATTTGTTTTTCTCTTTCTAACTTACTTCACTCTGTATGACAGTCTCTAGGTACATCCACGTCTCTACAAATGACCCAATTTCATTCCTTTTACTGGCTGAATAATATTCCATTTATATATGTACTACATCTTCTTTATCCATTCATCTGTTGATGGAGACTTAGGTTGCTTCCATGCCCTTTCTATAGTAAATAGTGCTGCAATGAACATTGGGGTGCATGTGTCTTTTTGAATTATGGTTTTCTCAGGGTATACACCCAGTAGTGGGATTTCTGGGTCACATGATAGTTCTATTTTTAGATTTTTAAGGAATGGCCATATTGTTTTTCATAGTGCCTGTATCAATGTACATTCACACCAACACATAAAATTGGTGTGTGGTTTTGTTTTGCACTATTTAGTTCTGATATCAGGGTTAAATTATTTTCACAAAATACAGATTTCCTCTATTCTTCTATTCTTGATTCTCTGAAACTATTTGTTACTTTTGTAGTCAGCTTTTTTTTTTACTTGTATAACCCATACATGATTTTCAGAAGTAATTGTTGAAAAACTTTATTTTATGTGCTTTCTAGCTTATTTTTCTTTTGTTTTAGTTGTTTTAAATATTGCTCTTGAGAATTCATATTTTTCCAGAAAGTAGTCAATTTCTTGAATATTCTAATGTAGTTGCAGTATATATATATATATATATATGTGTGTGTGTGTGTGTGTGTGTGTGTGTGTGTGTGTGTCTGTGTCTGTGTGTGTGTGTTTGTGTGTGTGAATCTGACCTGGAGTCTCACACAATGCCCCTAAATCCCTTGGAGTTTCCTGGGTGATAGAAGTGGGGCTTTTTTCTATGTTTTTTAAAGTGTTAATTTAAATTTTTTTTTCTGGTAGGAAAGGATTACTTGCATATCACTTACACCCTTTAAAGTCTCATTTTTAAGGTTTGTTAGTGCAGTTCTAGAGTATCCTAGAGTATCCTTTATTCTAGGGCTTGTGATTAGTTCCACTTCTAATATGCACAACTACTGGTGTCTTAATAGAATGCCCCATGTATTCAAGGAGGTTTCTTCACTCTGGCTGGTGAGGATTCTCAGCCATACATGAACTTTGGAAATTATTTAATGTACAGTTCTCCAGTAATTGTTCTTTCTGCAGAAATTGTTCCTTCCCAGCCTTGTGAAATTTCACCTGTGTGTGCTCAGATTAGTACTCGACAGAGACTCAGAGGGATAATCAGGCAGTGGTGGAGGTCTCTCTCTGGGTAGCTCCTTCCTTTTGGATGCCCTGTCCCACAAATTATCGCTCCCTGGACCTCCCAACTCACTGTGTTCTCTCCCTTGCTCTTCCCTTGGAGTCCCTTCCTCTCAGTTCACCTGTCATTTCTGGGCCACTGAAAGTACTTGCATCTAACTCTGTCTTCTCCTGCTCCTATGTAAAGTCTCAGTAGCACCTTCCCCTGAATGATGACCATGGATGAAACCTAAATCCTCTTCTCCTTCCCCAGCTACTTTAAACTCCCCTCTGGATGTCTCCTCTCATCCAGGCTCAGTGAGTCAGAATCATCCATGATCCATTTTTTCATACTCAACAAGATGTCTGGCTATGTTGAGTGTTTCTCCAGTGGAGTGGGTTGAGCAATGATGGACAAAGAGAGACGAACAGACAGCAGTTAGAGACCATGTCAGGCTGTGGTGGGCATGAGAATGAATGACACTGCTAAGAACAGAAACAGATTATAGAGAAGTCACAAGGGTAGAAGAGGTTGAAAAATGTTTTCAAACACAGATTGGGGAGAAATCTGGTAGAGGAGAGGTTGAATTTATAATAAAATAAAGAGAAATGACCACTTCTAGGTTCCTCAGAAAAACTCAGTACCTGCTCTCTTACTGGTAACATCTTATCAAATGTTATTTCAGTTAGAAATACTTTAGGCTACAAATCCTTTAGAAACTATCCTATACAGATTTTAGCAGTAGAATAACACAGGCCAAAGTTATGCATTGCAGCATTGTTTGTAATGTCAAAAGATGGTTGACTATTAGTGTTTATCCCAATATTGACTGGCAACATTCATTATAGTACATCATCCACTCAGTGGACTTCTTTGTAGGAAACAACATCCTGATAGAAGGTTTTTTCCCCAGATATTTTTCAACTGAATATAAGGAAGATGTAATGAAACATTATACAGCTACTTATGTATTAAAATGTAGAGTGAAGGAAAATATATATTCACATTTTCTTGTATACCCATAGAAAGACACTCTGGAATGATACCTGGGAAATCAACCACAGTGGCTGACTTTGAAGACAGGGGTCCTGGGCAAGGGCGGGTGGCAGAATACAACATAAAGTATTTAATATTTATAGGTTCTTGAACCTTCTACACATATTATCAACTTCTCATAAATGTGGACATTAAATTCTTTTTAAATCTCTAAAGATTAAAAGTTATAGCACGATTTCTACCAACTGAATGAAAGTCTAATTTGTTTTTCCAGAAAGATTATCCGGCTTCCCTAAAATGTCTACTCATGAGAATTTTCTGGTGGCTTTTGCTTCTTTTCTTTCACTTTGGAAGCAGTTTTCTGATTCATAATCCTTTGTGTTCTTCCTTTCAAAGAACATCTACCGCTGCTAATTTTATGAGTTAAGCTTGATCTAATTTTCTTACCTTTTTCCCCATTTTTCCCTATGAAAAGGCTCTGTACATTCATTATCAGTTGAGACAATACTTAGATAATTCATAAGGCTAGGAGGACAATTATTTGCCTTAATACTTGAATTCTTTCTCTGCATCTGACATATTAATAATGCCAGTAAGATATTGTATAAAACCGTTGACTTTATTATAATAAGAAATATTAGTCAGGAGACCATATCTTAAGACTGATTGTAAAACCAGCAGCCATGTTAACAGTGAGGAGAGGTGAGGGGATATTTCATGTGGAAGAGAGGAGAGCTCTCTTCAGAGGTTTAAAGGGTGTTTAAAAGCATGTAGAGCTAGGCCCAGTGGATGGACCCTTTGGGAGTCACTCCCCAGGGATACATAGGAGAGAGTCCTGAGCATCTTGAGTGCTGCACAATGCGGTGGTCTGGAGTGGTGGCTGTGGACCCCTCTGTAGATCAGTAGAGAAGAAAGTTGCAGCCTTGTGTCTGTACAAGTGTGTACAAGGCGATCTGGCCTTCAGAAAAAGAAATTTGACTAAATCGCATATGGTCTCAGCTCTAATAATAAGATCTTTTCTTGAATCCATTTCTTTTTCCTCTCAAATTCTCAAACCCGAGTAGTTATTCTGCATGAGACAATTCTCTTTTAATTCCATTCTTCAGTCTCAAATTTTGTAGCTTATCTTCAGTAAGTACCTGTCCATCTTTATTCTTTAGACAAGATAAGCAAGAGGGTCATTTTCTTATCAGACTTTAAAGGAAAACAAATACCTTTACAATTAGACTTTCTAACGTTCTAAATTTATTTCATGTTCCCACAGTAATATCTTCAATCCTGAGTTTGTGGCATTTTTACCTACTTCAGACATGACTCTGGGGAGTGAATTGGTGGTGGGACCTGACAGACCACTGGGATTTTGAACTCTTGGCAGTTAGATCTCCGTTTATAGAAGTGTTAACAACCAATGGAACAATCAGCATAGAGTCCAGGGTTACAGGGGTGACAGCCGCGAGAAGGCGACCTATGGATGACAGAAGAGATCGGCCTTCTGACAAGCAGTTGCATTTCACTGCGAGGCAAAGAGAAAGTGTCTGCAGATACAGAGATGCCATCAGCAGGGAGCAGGGAAACTTCACCCAGATCTGTTATCAACAAAACCGTCAGAAGTCAGTCATTCCCTGGGCTTATTTGTGCTTCCTGTTTCTCCACTCCCTTGTGCTTCGAGACTGCTCTGCTGAGTTGATGTTCTCCTCTATGCTTTTTCTAAATCTCCTTCTGGGCCAGGAGGATGTAGGAAGCAGAGGTGCTCTGTGGCGGATCTGCTTCGTATAACACGTCTGACCGCCTTGCAGCTGGGACAGTACGTGTGCTGAGTGTCGACCTGCCTTCCCACGGGTGTGGCTGAGGTGGGACCAGAGGTCTGAATGGGGAAGGTGGTAGGGGTGCATTTGTTTTCTTTCACTCCCAGGTCAGGAGATCTTAATCTGAGGGGCTTAGGGAGCCCAGGGACACTGTGGCCTCCCTGAAGTCATGTATAAAATGTGTTTGTGCACAGGTTTTTATTCAAATAAAATTAAATTCCCTGGATTTACCCTTTCCGAATATTTTAGCACTGTTCCTAGTCTGTAGAGATCCTTGTGCACTGGAGTAGAACATAGCTGCAGTGATTTCAACACATTTCCATTGTGAACAGTACCTAGTAAAGTAAGCTTTCTGAGTCAAGAGCGAGTGGTGGCTGAAAAGGTTTAAAAACATTCTATGAAGTATCTAGAATCGGGAGTGTTTGATCTGCACTCTACTGGAACATTTTAAGGTCTAATACTTTGTTTTTCACTTGTGAGCAGCTAGGTCAAGTTTTTTGTTTTCCCAGACAAGAAAACCTAAATATATAAAGTCTATGTGTCTGGCCAGGGTCAAAGGACAAACTAGTTTAGGGATTGTCACAGGCAGACTTTTCTCATTACCAGAAATTAAAGTGACAAAGAGTATTTATGACACAAACCCTAAACGCATTTAATTATTGGATAATCTCGATCTACAGAGAGGCAAAGTCTCTTCCTGTGGTTATTTGTAAATACTTCATACAGATCTATTTAAATGGCTTTGTGCTCTTCTAGGATTATTCTCCCGTGACAATGGCCAGGACTTAATGCACTTATGCACAAAACTATTTAGGTTCCTGCTCAAGTGTGGTAAACTGGTTAACAACAAACCAAACCAGTGAACTGTTTTTTATACTGGCTGATGGTGCCACCTACTGTCCAGTCTGTAGAAATGAGCTGGGACTGGAACCTGAGCCTTATCTACTGAGAGCCACAGGAACTAGGATATGAAGGGGAATTAGACTCAAGTCTAATTATACTTTCTAATTATACTCTATTTATAAGGAGTTGCATAAATAGTTATATTTATACCTTCTCCCCAACATTCCCAATTTCAGGTTACAGAAAATGAAACATTAGAAAATTATTTTAAATTGTGGTAGATGTAGGAAACAGTATCAGGCTATCATGCGCTTTCTGTAGATGCAGATTATCCAGTACCAAAATGCCTTTAGGGCTCTGCATCAAACATGCTCTTTGCCATTACAACTCCTAGTGATGTCCGAAGCCCTGAGCCCCCTGAGTAACGGTCCCTGCTGTGGACTCGACTGTATTTACTTTACACTGTGTTGAACAGATGACAGAAAATAAAAAGCTCTAAAACGGAGGAAGATTTCAGGTAAGCAAAAATAGTATTTTAAAATATTGATTTGGGTGTTTTGTTTTTAATGGACCAATCCATGATAGAACAGGCCCAGACGAGTTTTGAAAATAAAATGTATATTTTCTTCCCTGGAGAGATACTGGCAGCCAAGTTAATTAAAACATGTGCTTTCTAGGAACCTGGCATAAATTCTCATTTAGTTTAGACAAATGACTGATTTCCAAGCTGGCTTAAACCCAACGGGAATGTTCTAGTGCCTACTGTACAGTGGGGGTTCCATTATTTGTGCTTCGAGCGTGTTCTGTCTTTAATCCTTAAATAAAAACCCATTCTCTTCCATGTAACTTACTATTTGACTTGACTCTAGGCTGTATGACAAGACATTTCTATGTAATCACATGTAAAGTGTGCGTGTGTGTGCGTGTTTTTAAATACAAACAATGTACACTCTTGTTCAAGTTCATCCTGAGTTCCAAGTACACACAAAAGAAAAACTGGATAATTCAGAGTTAAAGTACAACTTCTCATTCACCCGTATCAAGGAATCCATGGTTCATTTGTATATATTATTCCAACATAAAAGAAAACATTTTCAAACATGTTTTTATTTACTCACAGATAATATACCTTCATTTTTACTTGTCCTAAATACTCTGTGTTGCCTTGCAGCTTGCTTTTGTCAGGTAACAGCATGACTTTGAGGTGTCACGATTTCCTGCTTTGGGGTTTTCCACTGCTATTTGAGAATACTGCAGAAAGCTTTCCACAGAACCACATAATACTGTTATAAGCATATCCAGGTTCATATTTCATTTCTATCTCTCACCTTCATGCTAATAACAATATGCATAATTAAATGTTTCTAAGTTTTCAGAGATAATTTTCTTTAAAGTGAATATAAAGCCCAGTCACCAAGCAGTTTCTGTGGTGTCTTGTCTTATTCTAGTTTCGTCTTGAATTCCTTAAAACTTTGAGGCGAAAACTTCGTTGTAAACTTTAGGTTAAACTGTAGGTTATCTCTAGCGCAGCTAATTCCATTACTGACATCGGTGGTAATAACCCGTTTTCAGATTAATGCTACTAAAAATATCTAGCACATTAATGACAAAAACAAAGTTATTACAAGTCAGTTCATAACATAAGGCTTTGGAAGTCCGCAAGAGCCGGGAGGTGCCTGTCCCTGTGTAGGGGCTGAGGCGTCTCATCGTCTCCTTTCTCCACCATGAAGGGCTGAGAGGGGCTCTGACTCCGCAGGGATGTCGAGAGGAAAACCCTCCAGCCAGTTCAGTACCCCTACACTTGACTCTTCCATGCTCGGTCCTGTCCAGACGCTCACATGAGGGCACCTCAGGTGACACACTGAGAATTCAGTCCCGTTTGTCTTCTCGCAGTACCACCAGCACACTGGCTGGGTCATGAAGCTCTTTCGGGAGAGTCATAGCCTGATGGCCAGGAGAGGACACAGGGGCAGCTGGTCTGCACTCTTTCCGAGCAAGGCGGCAACAGTTGTTTGTTTCTTGGGTTCTCTTTTCTGCATGTGTAGAATTTATTCAGCATAATCACAGGGGCATTGTAGTCATGATGTCACACACACACACAAACACAGATATTGCACCACATCCCTGTGGAGCCCAAGTGCATTCCATCTGAGACTTACTTATATGCTTTTACATGCCACAGCCCACCTTTTATATAATACATGTTTCAATGCCAGTTGCTGTGTTGACTTTCTCAGCATCATCTGCAGACATCTTCACGACTGCAGCACCCAGAGCAAGCTGTTTTCCTTCTGCCTCCATTGCAACAATCCTATCTGCTGCAGCGGAGCAAAGCTTAGCTCCTCGAGAAGCTAAGTGTAGACACGTGATATCAACTCCTTTGAGTACAAATTTGATGGCTCCTTTATCCACCTGTTGGTGTGGAAAAAGGGTCTTTTTTTATCTCTTTCTGTGTGGAATAACCTTGGGGTTGGATAAAAAGACCCTCTCTTTTTCTAAATAGAATAACTCTCCAGTCACTGTAAAGATTTCTTTCTGTTCATAGCATACCACTCTTTTAACTGGTTCCTTCTTAGGCACGATTGGATGAAGCCATGGTTCAATGCCTGGGAATGGTTCTACTTGTTCTTAATACCCATCATAGCAAGTTTTCCACTGGATGTAGCTGAACACATTTTCTTTTTAATCAAATTTCTTGAACATGTTTCAAGGTGAAGGGGTGATGATAGGGAAGGGCTGGGAATGGCGAAAAATAGACTTAGCAAGGATCCCGCAGACCCCGTACACCTGGAAGGCAAAAGGGATGGTGGCAGCTGGGGTCGTTACTCACAGGTGATTCATCTGGCCACACTTTTCCAGCTCTGGGGAAATCTCACTCCTTCTGCTCCTTCAACTACTTCCTCTGACTATTCATATGAGCACTGAGGCAATTTGGGGTGTTCTTTGGGGTTACCAATTTCTCCCTAGGGCTGGTAGCTGAAAGGGTGGAAGTTGAGCAGTAAGAAGTGACCAAGCACTCATTCTTGTTGCAAGAACAGGATGGAGGGGCGGCACCTGGTCTACACAGGGACGGTTGGCCATTTCTGCAGGCTCACAAGGGTCAGAAGAGTGTGGGCTTCAACGCTCAGGGGCATCCTCCTGAATTCCACTACAAAGTTAGGGTCCCTCTCACAGCGCTAACATCCCACGGGCTAGCAGACCTCTGGTGAGTGGCTGACTAACCTCGTCTGGGACTTGGAGCCTGGCTACTTTAACTAATAAATTGTTGATGAAAATAATCTATAAACAATCTATAATAGGAATAGAAAAGCATCTTATTTGAGCCAAACTGTGGACTATAGCCTGGAAGACAACCCCTCAGATAGCTCTGAAGAACTGTCCCAGGTAAGCATAGTTTTCAGTACAATTTTATATATGGTCAGAACAAAGAACATTAAACAAGTCAGGGATACATTCCTTTAAGGTTTCAGGGAAAAAACAAAAACAAAACAAACAAACAAAAAGCAGATCAGTTCATACACAGCAAGTCAGCATGGCCTTGGCACCTGGGAAATGAGGCTTATTATTGAAGGAGCTTCAGCATTGGCATCCCAGGAAGGGAGGCATTTCATCTTTATTTTTAACATGGACATTCTTTACTTCTGGTCAATGCACTCTTTTCTTTAATAATTAAAGCAGAAGCACAATGTATGTTTGATAGGCCACACGCAGGCTATTCTAGTATGCATAACACTCAAGTTAACTCCTGTATAAGCCAGACGACGTCCCCATACCTCAATATGTGAAAATATCTTTATCAAAATCTTGGGTCTGGGTGGGGTTTCAGCTTTATCTACTTTCTTTCTACCCGGAAGGTCCTCTTCTTGTTTCGATGGTGACTAGCAATTACTACCCTGTCACTTGTGAGAGTTTGCACACCTGGACCATCGCCTATTCCAGACACTATGTGTGCCCCACCTGGCCCGTGGAGGGGTCCTTGCTACTTCCAACTATGGAGAAGTCTAGCTCCCAATTCCCCCTCATCACTGCTTTCCCCAGTCACAAGTCAGTTTCTCTGGAAGGGAATGTTAACATGGATTTTGGCAAGCAAAGTGAAAATTAGGTGTCAACCTCTGTGACAGGGCAGAGAGGGAGCAGGACTGGCCAGATGGCATAGTTGAGCAGGTGTCCGGCCCCGAGGAAGCCTTGGCTCAGCCCATAGGGGCTCTGAAGAATATGTGGCCATCACAGGTGTTGTAAGTGCCCCTCTGCACTTGACCATTGGGTGTGGCAGCCCTGAGAGGGTCCCATGCATGGGTGAGGCTGCCTGAGGGGATCTTGGCTGGAAGTTGCCTGTTGATAGCACTCCAGCAGCTGGGCAGTGAGTGTTTTCTGGGCCAGAGGTGTGGGTGGCACATCCGTGTGCACCCTGAGTGGTGCCCCATATATTAGAGATGAGTAAGTGGGGAACACGTTAGAGATATTTGTCTTGTCATCTTCACCCTGCTGCACCACCTAACATGCTACACTACCTGGTTCTGGTGGTAAACAGTCATGATGATTAAATTTCTTTAACTTCATTTTGAATTATTACTGTAAAATAGATTGTTTCCTTATATTTACTACATATTCTGGTAGCAAAGTCTCACTATTATCAGTAAAATGAGTTTAGGTTCATTGTGAGTTGTTACCCTGGAGGCTATTGAAATAATGAGGATTCTATTTTCTCACAATGTACAATCTAAGTAGATACACACTGTTGATGCTGGCACACAGAGGGGCACATCTGAGGGAATGTATTAAACAAACGTGACATTAAACACACTTTAGGTAAAGGCATCTTGGGGCCTTGGGCCAAATACCACTAAGGGATGGAGGACTTCGAGTCAGCTCTGCACAGAAGTATCCAAAAATAGCCTGAAGATACTACACAAGGAAAGCCTATTCTTTAGTTTGTCATAATTCCATCACTGGGCAAGTCTTGGTGAGTCATTTGTTGTTGCTGTTTTTGTTGTTGTCGTTTTGGTTCTCCTTGCAATCTACTGGTGCCACTTGAGAAAAAATTTTCAGCTGGAGGAATTTTTCCTCAATCCCCTATCCCCAGATGACTAGTGGATGTAACTGGAGACATTCTGGGTTGTCACGCCTGAGGAGATGCTAGTGGGTAGAGGCCAGGGCTGCTGCTCAACATCACAGAACTCACGGGACATCTCCCACAGCGAAAAGTTATCCAATTCAGAATGTCGTTAATCCCCAGGTTGAGAAATCTTGCCCTAGAGCAAGAGCAAAGGGCTTAAACATCACAAAATGTGCCTTCTGAACTTTTTGAGCAGAGTATTGGACTAAAACCTCTATACAAAAAGTGAATAGACTTGTTGAGGTTAATGCCACTGTGACAACTCTTGTGGAAAGTCACCCCCACGTGATACTGTACCTCTCATGAGCTTTCAGTGTAGTTGAGCTTTAAAAGCCTGACACAAGACTGGAACAACTTTGGTCTTTCTCACTTGGTCTATGCAAAACTCTAGGAGGAGAAGCTAAAAGGATCATATTATCAGGTGGAAAGCAACATGCAGATGAAACAAGCTGTGAGAGATTTAGCCCCCACCACAGGCAGTGAGGTCTCTGGAGCTCAGCTGCACTCACAAGCTGTGTGAAGCAGCTTAGGAGTAGATGCTTGTGCAGTATAACCTCCTTGTCCCCAATAAATATTCATTCAATGCCTGCTACATGCCAGACCGGAAATGTCACAGCCCAGTCTCAAGCAGCACTGCTGTAAGCCTGGACACTCAGGACGTGTTATAAGTTCTGTGATAGACACCAGAAGCAGCCTCAGTTGAGGAGAGCACAGAACACAGACTAGCCACTGCAGAGGATCTAATTTGTAAACCTTGCAGCTACAAGGGTCCTGCTCACGTGTGAAGCCAAAGAAGTGCCTGATGAATGGCTGATATCCTTACACTGAGTTTACCAAGAAAAGCTGCCCGTCTGGGGGGCTGAGAGAGCAGCCCCATGAAGAACATGGTAGAGCTGCCGCCACAGCTGCCTAGTCCCACCGCCCACACTGGGCCAGCTTCCTCACCTCACCTCTCACTTCGTTCATCTTTTTGGCTGAATGAATACATGTCTCTATTTGACTTTTCTCTGGCATTTCTCATTTTTCTGGGTGGTTAATCAATAACATTTTAAAAGTAGTCGGACAATTTTGACCATATTAGGTATTTTGCAGGTGTTTCTACCTCTAGTCCCTGTTTACTCTGCCATCTGCAATACAGTGACAGCTAATAAATTTCCCAGTGACCAATCTTTGCAAATCTGAGTAGAAATTAGAAACCTCTAAAGCTGTAGTAAATTGAGTGTATGAGAATAGGCTCAATGAAGTTCTGAATATATTTAGTCACGCCAACCTTATCAGGGGAGTTTTTTTCTTACTGTATTTTTGGGCTATATCTTAAAACAACGCACAGCCTGTGCTTAGGTGGCTAGCCTTAGCAAACTACAATAGGTGCTACCATGCACACCCAGGGAAAGTCAGAGTCGCCTTTAGTTGTCCTGCACATCCGACCACCTGGCGAGGGGAGAATAACAGCAGGGAAAGTCTCTAGTGACAGCAGGTACCCAGTTATCACAGCTCTAAAAGGAGGAAGATGGGGCAAGGCCAGCTCACTGGCTGCAGGGAAGGTGCTTACGACTGGCTGTGGCCCCCAGCCAACCTGATAGCAAGCCTGAGAGCCTCAATGAAGGGAAAGAAAAGAGAGAGAGGAGGGAGGAGAACAGTGGGGGAGGGTTAAATTCACCTCCAGGTGTCAAAAAACAAGTGTCACAGCAGAGACTGGGGAGGAGAGGGTGTCAGGTGAGAGGAGCCAGTGAAGAAATACCTGGAGGACGCTTCCTCCCCTCTCCACTCCAGACGGGGTGCATGGGGCGGGCGACAGTGTTTGCATCCACTCCCCTCACTAAGAATGTGCGCTTCAAGCTGGTCTTGAGAACACACTTCATTCTTCACTGTGACTGCAGGTTGGGTCTTCTCTGCCCACCTCCCCCTCACATTTCCCTTTGCCCTGAAGTCTTCATTTTTTCAGGCAAACTGTCTGGCTCAGTGGGAAGAGCTGAGCACCCAGGAGGCAAATCCTGAGTCGCAGGTATAATATATGTTCATATTAATAGCTTATTTATATTTATTAATTTAATTTATTATAATAAAATAATACCATATAAATAAATGTACATATAATGTAAATAAAATGTTAAATATGATATACTAATATTATTTTAATATATCAACACTATATGTTCATATTAATCATACATAGGCTAATTTAGTTAGTGACATCCTTGGCATGAAGAAAAGCGAAGACTATAGAAATCAGAAGAACTGAGAACTTTGAAGATCTTTGAGAGAACTCCATGCCCACGATGTAAATGGAGAGAAGTATGTGAAGGGCTCCTGGCCAGGGCTGCTCACAGAGATATTCTAGGCTCCTTGTTTACTAGGTCAAGAGTGAATCAGGGTGCCCCAGATGTCTGGATAAAAGCAGGAGCCTAGGGTCCAGGGGCCAGCCCCCGTGGACAATGCCTGTCCTTCTTTCACCACATTGCAGTGGCCCAGCCCGCCCGCGCATCACCTCCTCACTTACACTCCTGTGAACAAACGTTACCACTTCTCCTACACAATGAAGTGTGCGTGTTGCTGAAGAATTGGCACCTACCAAATAGTGATGAACATCTTAACACTACGGAGAGAGGGAGAAGGAGAGATAGATGGACAAATAGGTAAGCATGCCACAGTTTTAGACTATAATGTAAAATTTATGAAAATAGAAAGTAATGTTAAAACTCTTTAGCTCTCATGCTTCCCTGGGGACGCAGTGGTTGAGAGTCTGCCTGCCGATGCAGGGGATACGGGTTTGTGCTCCGGTCCGGAAGATCCCACATGCCGCAGAGCGGCTGGGCCCGTGAGCCATGGCCTCTGAGCCTGCACCTCCGGAGCCTGTGCTCCGCAACCGGAGAGGCCCCAAAAGTGAGAGGCCCAGGTAATGCAAAAAAAAAAAAAAAAAAAAAAAAACCAAAAAAACCTCTGTAGCTCTCAGCTTTTATTTTTACCAATGGCTTCATTAAACAATTTATCAGTCATCTAAGTACAGTAGATTCTAAATCATAAAATAGGATTTTAATTTTGAAGTACTGTAGTTTTCTACATTACCAGAATGTACCTTCAAATCACCCAATGTCTTCTTAACCAAAGCAGACATTTGTTGTATATTCAAAGACCCTGTCAGAATGTTCCCAGGATGGTAGGGAGAAGTTTCCTGGAACATCGTCTGCACTTCCCCTGTTGCCAGAAGTAAGAGTGTTTATTAGTTTTGAGAGAGCTTGGTGAACTGGTTCAGTTCCTACACATGCAGAAATTGCTTGTTGACCAACATTATCCACTAGGTTCAGCCTCCACTTGAATGTGCCCTAAATCCCGAGCCACTAAGCAGACCAAGAGCCTCGCTGTCCCATTAACCCCTCTGCTTCCACCCACCAGAGTCATGGGCTCACAGGATGCAGAATAGACTGGACTTTAGGCTGCTCGTCTCCCCCTACACTTCCCCACTCACAGGCCCAGAGAAACCAAGCTCTTTCCCCTGACTTAAGGAGGAAGAAGATCCAGCAACAGTGCCAGAAGAGGCACATGGGAGGGGCCCCTGCACTACCAGAGACGGTGGACTCGTCATGTAGGTTTGAGTGGAACATGGTAGCTGGAAGAAACTCAGGACCTGACACCTATGGGACTTCGCCTGTTGTACAGACTCAGAAACCGTCTGTGGGCTGTGCGAGCTGAGGAACGGTGGGGACACTTGGATGGACTGGAGGTAGAGGGGAGGGTTTTCCCTGTTGCAAAGCACAGGCTGTGGTCTTTCTGGGCTGGAAATATTGACAGCTCAACACCTAATGGAGGGTGTTGGTTGGAGGTGTCCTGGTAGTAGAGTTTCTTAGGGAGTTGAGAGGAGATTCTGGGAGGATGCAAAACACCTCCGAGAGCCTTGGGCCACACATCCAGTCTTCTGACCCCAGCGGTGGAAGGTAGCAACTTCTTATATTTAAAGCTGTCCCAGGTCAGGACAGCCGATTTCCCAGGGCCTGAACAGTGAGAAATACAGGTGGGTGTTGCTAACGATGAGCAGTGTCCCTGAGCAGAGGACAGACAAGGGTTCCCGAGCAGCCAGAACAAAGGCTATTAAGTCAGCAAGACAGTCATGAAAGGGGTGAGGCAGACACCATGCTGGAACTCACAGCAATCTTTGCCCTTTTATAAGCCCCCACAGGGTGGTGAAGTGTTGGAAGAGGGAAGGGAAGATGGAGGACTGTGCGGGGCAGGCACACAGGTGAGCGTGCATGGAACATGTAGTACATCTTAGTTCCTTAAAGGGTTTTTATTGAGAAAATAAGGACAGGTCCATGAGGCAGCCCTGAAATATGGATGGTCTAGAAAGTCATTTACTTTTTTCTTGTCAAGCTTTACCTCTTCCGGGTGGAAAGAGAAAAAGAGAAAGAAAGGAAGGAAGGCAGAAAAGAATGACAAGATGTCCCTAAGTTTTCACTGGTTCTCCTCCATAGGGGCCTGGCAGGGACCTCAGCAGAATATGCCCTCAGGAGACAAGCACTGTACCTCATGTGACCCGAGGATGACTGCAGGTCCCAGGGCACTGCTTACTTGTCCCAAGCACAAGAACTTGCCTGGGGGCAGCTGCCCTCTTCACTAGAGTCTCTCAGTGTCTGGAGTTCTTTTTGCTACAATGAGGGGGACTAATACTGGGGTCATGGTCATGATGGATGACGTTGGGGTTTCCAAGGAAGGGCAGCATGGCTGGGCTTGTGTCCTCTGGGCCTACTGGAAGCTCCAGGTGAGTGGGGGTATGCTGGGGCCAGGCAGGGAAGCAGTACTTAATGTTAGTCAACTGTAGACTTTAAATGGTTAAAATTGAAAAAATATATTTTACTTATGGCTTAAAAAGAAAAATTCTTAGGCCAAACGAAGGAGTACAATACTGATACATTCTAAAACATGTGCCTCAAAATCATGATATTCAGTATAAGAAGCCAGACATAAAGGGCACATATTGTATGATTCCAGTCACATGAAATATTGAGAATAGGCATATCCGTGGAGACAGAAAACACATTTGTGGTGTCCACGGCCTGAGCATAGGTGGAATAGAAGAGACTAATAGGGATGGGGTTTCTTTTTGAGGTGATTAAATGTTCTGTTATTAGTGCCGATGGTTGCACAACTTTGTGACTAGATTATCAATCACTAAATTCTACACTTTTCGAAGGGTGAATTTTATGGTATGTGAATTATGTCTCAACTTAAAAAATGGTGATTTTTAAAATAACATGGGAAACATTATCATGAGTTTTATTTGCTTCCTGCCATCCTAAGCTCTGTAGATATGAAAAAAGACACACACACACCCCAAATGAGAACAAGCACTATTTACTCAGAACTTTTCTATAGAGCATGGAAGTCAGCCACCACCACTCACACCCGGCTGAGACTCAGGGCACATAAGAGTGGGGACACTTTCTGGGGGCAAAAAAAGGAAGCCATGTCCTCCCGAGAGCTTGTGATGCAGGGAGGCTTGAGAGAAACTGATAGGAAGAGGGGCGTCTTACGTGATTACTTAGGGGGACATATTTGGCCTTCCCCACATTTGGTTCTACATGGAAAGGACTGAAAATTTCGAAGCTGTGAGTCACTGACCAAGTCCTGACCCTTGGGTCCTATTGCTGCAGAGGTTGGAGTCTGGTTTTCCAGATTGGTTGCTGCAGTGTGTGGGGCAGGGCCTTGTGGCTGGAGGGAGAGTTTCCCAGGCTTCCAGGTGGATTTAGAAAATTCTGCATCCCAAAACCCTCCTTCATCATCTTCAAGCAATCAGATACTCTGTGGATAAAGAAACTTGAATCAATGTTTTTAAAATTAACTGCAAACAGAATTATAAATGACTAATGTACAATATAATGACATACTAAAAGGCAAATATCAATAGAAGAATCAAACAGAATTTTATAAATTCCTTCCAAGAAATGAATATGTTCAATTAAAATCACACACTCCTGAACTTCAGTATTTGGTAGTACATATTTGTGTGAAAAGAATTTTCAAATATGAAATATGTAAACCAGGCAAAATCTCCTTATAAGTCAGCATTAACAACTGAAATTTTGATGATAGGAACCTGTAATAAGCTAAATGGCATCCCCCTTGCAAAAGAGTTACATTTTTCTCATTAGCAGACTTGTATCACAAAAAATTGTACTAAATATATTTTAAATTTCATAGATAAACATTTTGTGGAAAAAAACTGCAAACGATAGTAATTTTTACAGTAATGTGAATTTACTGTAAATCTTAGGATTTCTTATTTCACTAATGTTCACATTGTAGTGAATCTCACAGCAAAAAGAATTTCAATTCATTGAATTTTTTTCTTGCCCCAATACCGAAATCTGGCCATCTGGTTGACCTTGCCGCTGCAGACGCCAAGTGACGTGCAACTGGTGTGAACCTCAACAGGAAGTATCCAGATCGCACACGGGCGAAGGCTCACCGCCACACCGATGACACCCGTTCTCGACCCAGGACACCATCGATCCCATTTCTTGCCCTGGGGGGTCCTCCCTTCTGCCCGCACGTCTGTAGGCCGTTCACTGTCTGCAGAGCTTCTTCAGAGAAGCTACCGACAACAATGCCCACCGAGGACCGCGGCCAGACTCGTGTTTCCTCCCGACCATCACGGATGCCCCGGCCAGTCCGTTTCCCAAAGAGAAATGACTACGACTTAGGATCACCGAAGCCTAGGAGGAACAGCCTCCCCTCCATGAGCGCCCTACACGCTTGCCCTCGACAGTCGGCGGTGAGGGGACCTGAACAGGTTGTAAACGCAAGCGCCACGCTGACGAGGCGACCAAGGAGTGGGGACGGGAGGTCCCTGCGTAGCCGTCGTTTCAATCTGGCGGGTGGCTCCCGTCTGTTGACCCGCATCCTGTGCCCCTTCCTCGGGGCAAGAACCGCCCCCGTGACCGCCTCTCCTGTGGCCCGGAGAAAGTGAAGTGGACCCGTTGAGCAGCTCCACCGCCTCGACAGCACAGGGATGTACCCGGGCCCCCAAGGCGGCGAGGACGCAGCGACGGATCGTTCCACACGGAGTACGACGTCGGGCACGGACATCCTCTCCTGGTTGCGCGTAGAAGGGTAGGAGGTCTCGGCGGGCCAAGGGGCATCAGGGAGTGCTGGTCGACCGGCGCAGACCTCCCCCTAAAACTTCGAGGGAGCTCAGTGTTGGCCCCACAGCACACTTCTCTCCACATTCAATCTCCTGTAAGACAGGACGCGCCCACCACTCCGCACCCCCGGGATGGTCGCCGCCTGCGTCGCCGGCCTTCCGGAACTCTGGCCTGCGCCTGGCGGGCGAGTCACATCCCTCGCGAAGGTCGCCAAAGCTCAGGAGGGAAGGGACAATATAAAAGCGGCCGCCAGGTGGCTCCCGACAACGGGCTCGTACGTCAGCGTGATGGATTCTGATCGCTGGCCGGCGAGGGATCAGCTCCGACCGCCCAAACGCTCGAGATCGTCTCGGGCCGTCCGCCTAGGAGCTACCTGTCGGTTAGGCTCGCCTGGCACGACGTGACCCCAGCAGCGGGCGGGGCTGGGAAGATTTGGGCAGGAGGCTGCCGCGAAGGAGATGCGCTCCTCACGCTAATGTGGAGAATTCTGCAGTCAGAACCCTGACTCAGAAGACTTGGGTTCTGAGGTTGCCCAGCCTGTTACCTCCTTATCAGGAGACCTTAGCAATTCACTTGGTTGCTCCAATTATCTCTGCCCACCCTACACCTGTGCAGCTCTTCTCTACATGAGTCTAGAGCTGCTTTCCCAAAGAAGACATCCCCATGCCATTGCAGGTAGGAGCCAAGGAGAAAACTGAACATTTGCAGCTGGACCTATTACATAAATTTTATGTATCCAACACAGGAAGATACAAGACTGAGAGGGTCTTATACCTTTAGCACCACATGAGCATAGTTTTCATGAAACAGTGATGCACACTCGGCAAGTTCAGGGGTGTCAGGAAGAAGAAACAAACACACACACGCACACACACACGCACACACGCACACACACACGCACACACACACACACACACACACATCCTCGGGTCTAATAGGAACACTTACCAGGGCTGGCAATGGTGGGAGCAGAAAGCCCATTGTTCCCACCTCTGGGGTTCCCTGGGCTAGAATCCCAGCTCATTCAGGCAGATCTTGGTTGTTTTACTGATGTATCTGTGTGGGAGTGAGGTCTTGGAGCTCCCCAGACTGTCATTTGCTGTCCAGTGCTCTACACTTTGTTCTATGTACTATGCCCCTTCTCCTCCATACACAGTCACAATTAAGAAAATAAGAATCTGCAGACATTGCATTCAACTTTCTAATTTGAATGAAGGTTAACAACACAAAGGAACAGAGTTATGTGAATAACTTTGCTAAGGAACTTACATTTATCTTTATAAAACTATCAAAATGTTTATGAGTAGTCTGTAGAAAGTTAAACATTTTAAAATTAGGAAAAAGAATTGATTCTTTATTGCTATCTCTCACCAAGCCTCCATTCACCCCAGCACCTATAACACAGGACTCACCTGATGAAACGCCTGCTCCCGACTGACGTAGAGATTTCTGTTCTGAGTCATTCTCTATCCCCTGTGTTCACCGCATTCCTAAGTCCACTGCAGCCAGTAACATGATGAAGGAGGCCACTGAGCCCAACGGATGACCTTTATAAAAAGAGAAGGTAAAAACCTCTCCCGTCTTCTGTGAGGTCACAGCCTTAATGAGACTAGAGCAAGTGAAAGTAAATGTTGGGAAAGAGAGTGTTTCTACATTGGTTCCTGACCTGCCATATCCCTAAAAGGGTGGTGAACATAACTGACGTTAATATTTCCTGGGTGCACTTAGGAGATCTGGACCCAAAGTAGAAACCTGACCACTTGGCAAAAGATGGATCAATTCAGGAATCAAAATAATTTTTTTTTCTCACCTGTTGTTTCATTATCAGGAACTCTGCCACCATCGGCGCTCCTCTGCATCCTTATGCAGGGACAATCCGGAAATCAAGCAGATAAATCTGAAGAAAGAGAAAACAGCCATGAGGACCCAGCCTTTCAGAGTATTGTTAGATATATCAGGCATCAATACCCAACCACTCAGCTGGGAGTGACCCCTGCCACCTTACCCACAGGCATGCGCAGACAGAAGGAACGCTTTTTCCTCCCATGGTCAAGAACAAGGCTGCATTGGCTACTCGGCATGTAGGGAGAATATAATATCCCCATTTTGCAGAAAATAATGCAAGTTATGGGGTGTTATACTTTGATTCGACTTACTGTTCAGAGTTATTAGTTTATTAATATTCAGTTCCTAGGATTAACACTAATTCCCAGGTAACCCTTATCATGGTCTCCTAGAGAGTCCTGTCTCCACAGCAAGGACACCTCTCGCAATATTCTTATTTAATAATTCTTGGTGAAAGGCACCATCATTTGTTCTCCAACACCCATTACAGGTCTTTAGTACCCCTGTTGCACCCACCACCACCCCGGATGCCCTTGCCCTTAGTCACCTTGGTTCTTCCCCATGTGGGAATCAGTAACATCAGAGACTCAACCCTAGCTCTGCCCTCCATGTCCTTGGCCATGTGGCCAGGAGATTTTCTATCAATTTAATGGAGGATGGAACAATCTGAGGACCCATGTCTTTTGACATTACATGTCAAACACTAACCTGGGCTTCAATGAAAAGGTAATTGATTAAACATAGCTCATGGATATAGTGTTTGAAACATAAAGAAGATCTAAAACTTAATCAGAAAGCTATGACCAGTGAGGGTTTACCAGATAGAAATTCTGTGTGAATTCAGCAAAGTAACATGACCTGTGAATGTAACTAACATGGGGAGATTTTCAATGAAGACCATCACTGAGGAAGCCGCCTAGAAGTCACATGTAGAGAAATGACAGAATGATTATTATGTGAGCAATTTTTAACGCCTCTCTTTCCTTGTCAATAGCAGGGATTTCATGCTGGAGAAGAGCCCACTGAATGCAATGAATATGAGGACATGTCACATACAACAACCTTAACTCCACGTGTGTTACACGTTCAGCCCGAATGGGAGAGACTTCAGCCGTTATTCATCATTGAATTAACATAAGCTAATTATACTAGAGGGAAACCATGCAGATCTCAGAATGTGGAAGGTTTTTAGTCACCCTCCAACCTTAGACAACATGAGAGAGTGCACTCTGGAGTGACTCTTGCAAATGTCCTGAACGTGGGAAATAATTCAGCTGAAGCCTCGCATTTATACACCAACAGCTCACACTGGAGAAGACGAACCTTATAAAGGTAATGCAGCGAGAGAGCTGACTTTTATTCACACCAATAGACTCACACGGGAGAGAAGCCCTATGTTTGGAATGACTGTGGAAGAGCTTACAGCGACCATCCAACGTTTCAATAACATGAGCACATTCACACAGGAGAGAAACCACAAGGAATATCATTTATGTGAGAAAACACTTAGTCAAAGCCATAACCTTAGTCATGGGGTAGAATTCACATTAATGAGAAAGCCTACAAATGCAATGAATGTGGAAAAGCCTTTAAACGCAGCTCTCACGCTTATACGCACTAGAAAACTCACAGGAGAGCCACCCTATGTCTGGAATCCATGTGGTGCAGCCTTTACCCAGAGCTCCCACTTTTATAAACACCAGCGAATTCATACTAAGTAGAAACCCTGTGTCTGTAATCAAGGATACTGAGCCTTCAGCCAGAAATTATCCCTTTTAAACCACCAGGAAAGTCATGTGGAGAGAAACCCTGACCCTGTAATCATGGTGGAAGAGCCTTCAGTTGGAGCTCCAGCTTCAGAATACACAGAGAACTCAGAGTGGACTGCATCCCTGAAACAGTAGAGAAGACATCCCAAGGTTTACTACGAGGAGAGCCCTCTAGGGGTAAACAATCTAATCACTGCTGTAGAAGAAATCCGATGAAATGAATGCTACAGTTCCATTAGTCATGGAGTCATTAGACATGAGAGGGTTCACACTGAAAAAATAGTCTCAGTGTAATGAAGGAAGGACATTATTCAGTGATTCCTCATTCCTGACTGAACAAGAAAGTGCTCACACTGAGGAGGTGTCAATTCTAAAGACAATGTGGAAAATCTTTCACTTGCTATTCATCAGAAAACTCATAGTGGGAAAATAGTCTATAAAGAATGTGTTAGCATGCAATTGAGTCAATAATTCAGTCCTTCAGCAATTGTCTTATTATTAAATATACAGTATAAAGATGTAGATGGTGAAGGGGTTTGAGAAGTGCTGAAAGCAATATTCAGTATCAAGTAAGAAGAAACGAAGCAAACCTGCTTCAGTAGATCAGAATTTGCAAATACATAAGTGCTACTGAGTGGGTATGTGTCATTCAAAATCATGAAATATTGTGATAAGTATGAATGAATCCATTTTCTGTTAATACTCTGTCCCTGTTGATCAGTTAGACACTTTCTGACTTTATAAAATTATAGTCATAATTACAAAGACTGGGATCAATCAGGAAACAACGATGAATGTTAACTGAAAATGTAAAACATAGTATGATGTGTGTTAACTCGTACATTAGGGTCCAAATATCCTTATATGCATTCCGGATGAATGGCTTCAAGAGTAAATACACACATACTTTGTGATTAACCTCTGCTGCTTCAATTAATTCTATTACTTAACGTTCATTTACTATTTCTCGTATGACTTAAAACAATGTATACATTAATTATATTTAAAGAAAGGTGAATAATTGTGGGTACATGGACAGGAAGAACTCAAGAATTCAGAGTCAGATGGTGGTTTAATCCCTACATAGGATTTTGTAACCAAGGGTTTCTTTGTTTTGTCCAAGAAGAACAGATAGATATCTTCAGGACTGAGAAGGTGAAAGATCTTTGCAGACATAAAAAGAGTTCTACTTTAAGAATGTATTAGAACATTGAGCAGTGCATATACTAAATCATGTAAACACAAAGGAGATCCCTCACAGAGCCATTGGTAAGTCTACCTTTAAAGCTTTACTCTTTGATGTAGAAAAATGGTACTAAAAAAAGTTCCGGGAGAAAGATCACCATAGAGACAACGTCTATTTTGTCAATTAAACCTTCAAGAAGGCTAGCTAGGGAGAGCGTACAGGCTGCATGATGAGTTCTGGACCTTTTTCAGTTCAATTTCTTTTTCTTTGTTGGCCAAAACATTCGTTACACCCTGAGGTCCATTGAAGTCTAATGGGTTGAGAAATGGTATTCTAGGGCCTATAAAGCCCATCATGGGGACTTTCCTAGCATTCCAGAGGTTAAGACTTCAACTTCCAATGCAGGGAGTGTGGGTTCGATCCCTGGTCGGGGAGCTAAGATTTCACATGGCTCGCAGCCAAAAAACCAAAACATAAAACGGTAACAATATTGTAACAAATTGTATAAAAATCTTTTAAAATTGTCCACATGAAAAAAAATCATAAAAAATTCCTTTAAAAATCCCATGATGTTAGCTGCAACATTACTGTGTGTACGTGCATCTGAGTGCACACACACACACCCATGCAAGGGAGTGACACTGTAACAACCATCTGATCAAAAGGGAAAATGCCATTTAGGAATTATTAGCATAAAGGATTCATGCAGGAGAAAAATAAGCTAAATCACCCTGTTCGTTCATTTATAAACTTTTCAATTATTAAATATTTAAAGAGAACTTCCAACATTTCAGAACCTGGATTGTTATGATGATTAAACTGTAAATAGCAGAATGCCTTTCTCTTCATAGAACTCTATATTCTAACGCAGGCAATAAGAATAAATTGCAAAACAAAATTTCTGACATTTAAAAAAAGACATGTTCATGCATTGTATAGTCACAAAATATCACTACTGGTCTACAATAAAAAGTTGGCACTTCATAAAATAAAATTGACATTTAAAACAGTCTCAATTCTGGAACTTTGAAAAGTTATATATTTTTAGAAATACTGGTCAGTAAAAATATTTTACAAAATTCTTAATTTTGGAAAACCTTCTCTACATGAATTGGGGAGAGCAAAGCTAGGTTTCCTGTCTTAAGAACCAGGTTTGCTCTTCTCTATATTCCAAAATAAGTATTTTTTCAATTTTTAGAATTCAAAACTATATGTTTGAAAATCAGTAACGATTTTTATAAGGATAAAAATTCTCCTGTACGTGCCTGTTAAAATTCCTTTCATTATCCATTTTATTCAAAATTCAACCGGATACCATTTTAAAGGATAACAGACAAGAGGATTGCTATCTTGCTCTTTATATTGGGCTCTTAATTTCTTTCTAATTTTTTTGATAACCCAAAGTAATGCAAAATAACACATTATTATCATAAAATCTAGAATTTCCCAGTGTGTTCTGTAGTGTATATAGTCCCAATGCGATTATATACACTATTGGTAAATTTGAAGTTAAATGTATTCCTAAATACAAAATAAAATCTAAAAATGCATTTACCGATATGTTTCATTATGCAATAATGCCCTTTTAAGAAAGAAACGGCTTACCAGATGCAAGAATACCTGGAAGTTGCATAATATGTTTTTATATTTAATAACAGAAAATAAGGTAATAAGTGATTTTTTTGTTGTTATACATTTTTATATTCTTATGTAAATTACATATTCATTGTTTCATCAATGTGAGTGTTTTCTGGTTTATTTTACTCCAGTGTGAATTATAGTGCATTAACTCTTGATAGTTTTCTATTAGAAAATGATTCTTGATGAAATTCTCCGTGATCAATTAACTTTGGTAAACACTGTCACAGGCAAGAGATGTCGCCAAACCAAAATTTAAAGTAAATACTTTTATGGCTTACAATGTTCTATTTTGAGGCTCAGAAATATCTAGCAGTTTATGCAGTTGATGCTAATTTGTGTGGGTGCTAGGTTTTAGTTACACTAATTTGTGATTATTTCTGAGATGAAAATAAAAAATATCTGCAGGTGGATTCCTTTCCTCAGTGCAGGAATAATTGTGAATTAGTGTTTATTCTAACTGAGATTACTGAGAGTAATTTAACATATTTACATCTACCTAAAGTTTGTTTCCAGGGAGAAAATTCGCTAAAAGTTTAACTGTTTTAAAAGTATAAATCCCAGCATATGAGTTTGAAAAAATTTTTTTTTCCCGCTTTTCTAGAGCAGGGGTTGGCAAACTTGTGTAAAGCACCAGAGAGTAAATATTTTAGATTCGTCATAGGATGTCTGTTATTTCTACTCATCTCAGTCATTGTAGCCAAAATGCAGCTACAGTAAAACGTAAATAAAGGAGTATAAATGTGTTTCAATAAAACATTATTTATTGACAAGGAAATTTGAATGCTATATAATTTTTGTGGTTTGCAAATAATGTTTTTATGAATTATTTTCAGCCATTTAAATATATAAAAACCACTCTTAGTTTGCAGTTCCTACCAGCACAAGCTGGGTGTGGAATTTGGCCGATGGGATGTAGGATGCAATGGCCTGTTCTCTCGAATTACAGTGCAAACATCCCTCCTTGGAGACCAGCATTCCAAAACGAATTGATTGTACTAGCCCTCCGCCAGAAAATATGAAAACTACAATCAAAACAAAAAACAAGTTACCAAAATCTACCCAAGATGGGAGGGGACTTATTCCTCCCCCAGAGTGCCCCCCCCACTCATGTATGGTCCCCTCCTCTTGGCGTCCCCAGCCACCAGCAGTGAGTGAGACTGTCCTGACCCTGTGCTCTCTGTCTGGCCGCATGCATGGAACCAAAGAGTTCCGAGCAATAGTTATTTGCTGGGCACAGATCCTCATCCATCAATTCACCACTAACTTCTGTGGCTCCCAGAGGGACAGAAAGCCGCCTTTCCAGCCCCACCCCTGGCTTGGAGTCCAACCGCTACGGGTCCACCTTCTCTGAGGGCTAATGGCCAGAGTCTGACAGCTGTTGTGGGTTCTGTGCACCCAAATGTGGTTGTGGCAGTGACCTGCTTTTCAACCTCACGGCCAACACCAGCGGATGACTCTGACAGTTCAAGTCACCAAATATCTTATTTTGGTAGGGGACAGAACATCTTCTACAAAACATTTATAAAGAACATTTCTGTTGCCCAGGATGGGAGATCTGGGCCCTTTCACACCAGAGACAAAGATCAAAGAAGTAGCACGCGGGGTGCTCTGTGTAGTTGACCCCAGCGCTGTTGTTCCAGTGCCGACCCTGCGCGCAACGTGCAGCCAGCGAAGCGGCCCGGCGCTGCGTCCTTCGGCTATTAAGCAACAGACCGGGAAGCACGTGGAGCCAGAAGTGGAAGCGGCCCGGTATCCCGGGGCCGGCCAGGAAAACCCGACGGCGCCTCTGGCGTCAGTGTCTCCACGGCTCCGCCTGCAGCTCGGCCGGCAGGTCCGGGAAGGAGCGACCGTGTTTCGGGCGGAGCACACGACAGCGCTCCGGGCTGGGGCGGCGATTGCGGCTGGGTCCATCCCCGCACGATCTCCCGCCCCCCTCGCTGAAGTCGCAGGTGCTGGATGCGTGGCGGGAGACCTGGAGGCGGCTAGGAGAGGGGCGTGGCGGCCTGCAGGCCCAGGAGACTGTCCCGCTCCTCTGCGCTCAGGGGAAGCGGCAGTCATGGGAGCACCACGGGCGGTAGAGCGGGTCCTCGGCCCGGCAGAGGGCTTCTCACCGGCCGAGATGAGCCCCCCGTGGCCGGAACCGCACCTGCTTCCCTCCCTAGGAGCACATCCCAGCCCGCTGTCTCTCCCGTCGCCGAGGGAACTTGGGGTCGGAGGACGGAGAGAAGGGGCGCGATCCCAGCATATCCTCTGGCACCCGGAGGCTGCCTCGTCCTCCGCAGACAGGGGCCTGTCCCTGAGCTTGGCGGCGGGGCCCAGGGCCTCAGACGCGCCGATGCCCTGGCCCTTCCCCAAGCAGAGGACCCGGTGCTTATTTTGAAATGTATAGTAATTCCAAATTACTCTGTTGTGTAACAAGAAGTAACATAGTGTTGTAGATCAGTTATATTTCAACAGCCAACCAACAAGCAAACAAACTCATCCAATAACAGTCCAATTTGTGGTCCACAGAGGCAGGGCATGGGAAGGGGAGGGACTGGATGAAGGTGGCCCAAACTGCAAGCGTCCAGCCGAAAAATAGATGAAGTACCAGGGATGCAATATAGCACATGATAGAGATAATAAATACTTCTCTCTCCTACATATAAAACTGGTTAAGAGAATAAATTATAAGTGTTCCCATTACAAGAAGAACACATTTTTCTATTTCGCTAATTTTGTATCTATATGAGATGATGAATGTTCACTAAATTTAGTGTGATAATCATTTCATAACATATGTAAGTCAAATCATTATGCACTGTAAAGTTACTCTGTGCTCTATGTCAGTAATATCTCAGTAAAACTGGAAGAAGATAAATGAATAAATAAAATGGTGCCCCATTGAATCTCAATTAAAATGGATGCTAAATGGAATTTTAGTGGGCATGTGCAGCAGTTTTTGTATTCTAATAAAAAACATTTTTGATTTTCAAAAGTTAATTTAAATTAACTGTTGAAAATGAACACTTAATCTAAATGCTTATTTCATAATATTTTGAACAATTATCTTGGCTGTTAGAAATGGAAATCTATCTTTATTCTTCCCAAATCTTGCAGAATAGCTTTTCAAAGGTTCAGAATTTTGTAAAATATTTTTTTAAAGCCCAGTCTTTTTGACAATTTTTGACCTTCCAAAGTTCTATCATGACACTGTTATAATCTCAATTTTATTTTTTAAAGTGGCAACCTTTCTTTGTAAATAGTAGCAAACATTTTGTAGTTACACAATTTGCAAACCCTTATGTATGTTTGATTTTCAATATCAGAAATTTTATATTGCAGTGTATTTGAATTGACTGCGTTAGAATGTAGAGTTCTACGAAGATAGGAACATTGTATTATTTACAATTTAGTCCTCATAAAAAGCCAAGTTCTGAAATCCTGGAAGCTTTCAGTAAATATTTGTTAATAATTGAAAATTTGATAAGTTAATGACTAAGCTATCTTGGATGCTCTCTCTCCTGATGACACATTTATACCATTGATTCCAGACTCACATTTTCTCTTTAGGATCAGATGGATGCTATATGCTCTCTCCCTTGCTTGCACGTTTGTGTGTGTGCGTGTGCATGTACACAGACAGGAGCACAGACACACAAATGTTGCAGGCAACATCCCATGCTTTATAGCCCCCTACAATACCATGTTTTCAACCATTAGACATCCGTGGACTCTAGGGTTATAATGAATGTTTTTAGACGAACAAAGTAAAAGCAATGTATCTGAAGAGGAGCCCGACCTTATCAGGAAGCCCCTACCCTCTCCAAATCTGAAAATTGAACTCTCCATGTCTGCAATGATTTATTTTATTTTATCTTACCTTATTTTATTTATTGGGGGTATAGTTGTTTTACAATATTGTGTTTCTGGAATGATCTCCCACCTTCTTGATTCTGACATATCTATCTGTTCTAAGAGGGGGAAAAACATTTTGGATAAAAAATTCTGTTGCAGGAATAAATCCCTGCCTGACTGAATTCTTGGAATTTTCATGGCCGTGTCCACAAATTCTCTAGGACTAGGACACTTGTGAAAAATTAAATTTATTTGTAACGCAATTTTACGTCACGAGAGGCACATTAATAGAAAATATAAATGGAATAGAATAATTGAAGCACCAGATTTTACAGTGTTTTGAGACAGAGGCATTCTCACCTTGTGAGTTCATCAGTGTGAATAAAAGTTAAGGCTCTGCTGAAGTGTGTACCACATTTATCACATTAAGGGTTCTCTCCAGTGTGAGTTTCTGGTGTATTTAAATATGAGGCTCCAGCTAAACTATCTGCCACGTTTATAACATATATAGGGGTTCACTACAGGGTGAGTTTTCTCATGTCATCTAAGGTTACAGCTTTGTCTACAAGCCTTCCCACATTGATGAGACCTGCATGGTTTCACTCCAGTCTAAATTATCTTATGTTAATTCAATGATGAATAAAGGCTGAAGGCTCTTCCAAATTGATTGCAAGCATAGGGTTTCTGTCCTGTGAGAGGTCACTCATGTGGCGTGATAGTTGAGTTCTATGTGAAATCTCCTCATATTTGTTACATTCAGTGGGCTTTTCTCCAGTGTGAAGTCTCTGCTATTGATAAGGAAAGGAAAGACTGTTAAAAGTTTGCTCACATAAAATGCATTTCTATACTTCTCTACACATGAATTCTAGGCTGCTCCCTCAGTGATGGTCTCCACTAGCTACCCACCCCACCATGTTACTTATATTCACATAGAGTCTCACTTTGCTGAATTCATATACATTTTTCTAACTTGTAGCCTCTCACTGCCATTGTTTTCTGATTAAGTTTTTGGTCTTCTTTATTTTTCAAACACTATATACCTGAGCTACATTTAAGCAACTGCCCTTTTGAAACTCAAGGTACAGTTTGTTTTGGGGGAAAAATGGTTCCAAATGAAAACTATTCAAAAGCCTCTGCCGGGCCAGCGTTTAAGTCCACTTTCAGTCAGGTGGTTGGGCTGAATTCCTCTTACCCTAAGATCATGTCTCTAATGTGGACAGCGGGGTTTATCCCCATAAACTTACTATTGACCTTCAGATAAATGGCTTCTTCCTGAAGCTACTGTCTGTGAACATTTTTAAAATGTTTATCTTTAACACAGAGAAAAAGTATGAAATGGAGCAATATATAAGAAATTCGAAACATATTATAGGATATTGACAATTAGAATATATCTTGAAGGGTAAAACAAACGAAAAATAAAATGGGTGGGATGTTGGCGTGATAAAGATGAGGAAAAGCACCGAAAGGGAGGGATTGAAACGATGGGTGCTGCGTTGACGTTTAGCACCAGTAGCCACAGAGCCATCCTTTCCTCTAAGGCCAAGGAATATGCAGAAGGTTAGATTAATAAGATTGATAGGTTCACAGAATTGTGACACCATCGGAGGGATTTTTCCACATTGACTTCAACAAGATTCCAGAGACATTTCACTCAAAGAAACCTGCAATTGACATTACCCCAGTTCTGGATGAAGTTCACAGTCACATGTCTTGAAAGTCACTGATTCCTAAAAACATGCAGGACATTCTGGTTCAGGCTGCCCCATTTCCCCAAATGTCCAAAGGTGATGGTCGAGGGTGATAGTACTGAGAAAAGGCAGCTGTGTGTATCAAAAGCTCAAACCTGTTTGACGTCAAGTCCAATGTTCCTCTGGGCTGACTTGGCGTATGCCTTTCAAGTGCATCACAGAGATGGGCACACTCTGAATACAGAGTGACTTTCATGGCAAAGGAGCATCACATGAGGGGTAGTGTGAAATAACCTGCACAGTCCACAATAGAATGTTAATTGTGAGCTGACTGGCAATTAAAAAATGTGTACTTGGGAATTCATAAGTATCCCTGCTCCCCACTACTTTCAGATAAATCTACAGATTAGCACAAGACAGGCAATGTACATGTTCCACCACTTATCAGCAGTGACTACAGGCAAAGTATTCCCCAATACAAACCTCACTGTTCTCATGTGGGAAATACCTCAATAACCTCTCAAGAGAGTTGAGTGATTAAATGAGCTGACATGACATGTTTGAACATAACAAAATCCAATAAATAAAAGCTACAGGTGAATTAGTCACTAAAAAGTCAGAGAGCATTGATGCAATGTCCACCATTTTGTGTAAGTGAACAGAATGTATATACAACTTGGGGTCCGCAGTTGCTGCCTACCTAACCTCAACACAGAGCATGCATTCATCACCAGATATGAGGACAGACGGGCTCAACTTTACAAGCCAGCGGTCCCGGAGTTGCCAAACTGTAAGATGATCCCCAACTGACCTTTCCTGTGGGTTGAGGTCCCTCTTTCCCTCCTCGTTTCCTGGGACTTCACCACTTTGACTATCATGGTCTCTCCTGTAGCTTCCTCCTGTCTTCCCTGTTCAGAGACTAATCAGAGACTCTCGATGGTTCAGGCCTCTCCAGGGCTTCACATATCGCCACAGTTTTCTAAGTGTTCCTCTACCTACTATATCCTACTCAATGTACCAATTAAGGAAAAAATGCTTTCTGTAAAGTGCTTCCAGTTTCTGAACAAAGGTACCTAAACAGGGGGGAAATGGCTGGTTTGGAACAAGAATGAAAGGGCATATTTTGTTGTGACTTTTTAGAGTTTTCAAAATAGTCAATTGTATTCTCAGAAAATAGATTAAAAATTGGAAAAACAAAGAAAGAAAAAGCAAAATTGGCTCCACTGTCCTCTCTGGGCCAGTCCTGCTGAAGGGCTTCTTCTCTTTCCCCGGCCCCCTCAGCCCTGCATATCCATCTAGCCAGCATCTCTGACCCTAGACGTATTGATCTCACCTGTGCACACACCTCCTCCCCTTCCAGACCTTGAACTTCTGCTCTTGCTCATCCTTCCACTTGTGTCCATCACATGACAGAGCTCACTGCATTGCAGACTCGCTTATGGATTGAGTCACACCCCCGTCAACCCATGACTGAGCGGAGAGAAATATAACCTCTCATGTGCCCTCTTTACCAACACAGCCTTTATGGAGTCTGGAGCACGTCGGTATAAATGTTGGAAAAGAGACGGTTGCTGTATTAGCTCTTGCCCTACTCCACGATCCTCACAGAGATGCCAGACGACAGGACTAGTGCTCAGAGCCTTGACTCGCACCAGGATACACTTAGAGCACTCAGTCCAAGTGGTGACACCTTTCTATCCACCAGAAAGAGAGTTACCACTTCAGGAGAAAGAGCAGGTCCCCACTTACCTGGGGACACATTGCCAAGAACTCAGCTGCTAGTATTCTCTCTCAGAGACACTGTTTACTCTAAGCAGGAAAACCCAAGGAAAGAGAAGAAAGACATGAGACTTGAATCCTATCTAGAGTTTTCAGACCTAACAGTCATGAAGCCATAAGCCTTTACCTGGGAGTGAACAACCACCCCACCTGCAAATGTGAACTGGCCTATGAGAAAAGAGGAGTAATCTTGTTTCCCACGGTCAAACTAAGAAGGCTTTGGCTACTGCTTCTCATAAGGGAAATATTAGTATCCCAAATTTATTTATTAGGAAATAAAAATCAAAGAGTTTTTAAAGGTAATTAACCCATGATATTCCAAGTTAATAGTCAGTTTCCTCCCTCGCCCCAAATGCTAGGAGAACCTCCAGTGCACTGACCCCACTCTCCTAACATGTGTCCCAACCGTCTTCATTTTTATTCCAAATTAATCAAATCAAGTAATTTCAACATATAGTTATGAAGACCAACAATTTCCATATTCCTCTTTCCATATTCCTTCCAAATTCATCACAGTTGCTGGTCAAGATTCCAATCTTGGAGGGCTCCAAGTACCTGCTTCTTCCATGACTGAATCTAACTAGGATATTAAATCTGGTGGGGTTTGCAAATCTCCCAACATCTTTCAAATATCCCTGGACATTGTACTATATCTAGATGATTCAGTCTTATTCTATGTCTCACAAATATTTCAGACATTCTCCATATCTTTTGATTTTTAATCATTCTCAGTACTTTTGCCACTTTCCACAAAGGGACCACCTTCTACTAGACAGATTAATCAGATAATTTGAGGAAATTCTTCAGCTCACTGTCACAAAATCTACAAATATTCCTCACGGTTTATTCCCAAGCCCATAGTAAGAATTGAAGAATCATCTCTTCCTTGGCCAAGCACAATTTCTCCAATTGTATTCTTTTCTCTCCTGCCTCCCTGGAAACTTCATGTAATTGATTATAATTTAATTATTATTTACCTTGGTATTAAAATACAGATGCTCTAAAACCCTAAAAATATCTTCCTTCAATGTTTGATATCATCAAACAACACCAGTCCTTATATAAAGCCACACAAAACCCACAGCTTGATGGGCTGTTTGTAGGTTAAACATATTTATATAAAGACTAATCCTCCAGCTGCAATTCTCTTCCCAGAACTGGCCACAATTCACAAAACAGTGAGACCTCCGGCCAAGGCATCAAGACTGCTTTTGGAGGTTTTTAGAATATTAGCAAATTAAAGGAATCTCTTATAATTTCCTTACATGTATCTAAGTAGTTAACGTGTTGAGAAGGAAAAGTTTGTGTTAGGGAAGTTGTTCCTTGATTAGATTTATCCTGATTGGCATCCAGATTAAAGGAGTTCTTTCTTTATGATTATACAATATATGAGGTTATCAGATCTATTAACAGGAACCCACAGACAATTCTATGCCTGATTCTATAGAAAGAGACTAAAACTTTGAACTCAGGAGTGTGGCAGTTTCATACTTAAGTAAAGACACAAACACAGTTTTCCCACATATTTTGTTTCTGGTGATTACTAAATAAAATTTTCCCCAGGAGGAAACAAAGTAATTTATTATTCAGAGAATTATTAATTTAAAGATAGTTATTTAATTTGATTAAAGAACATTGGTCACAGGCCATCTGAGAGTAGATTAGGTTACTGTGTACATGGAATTTCTGTGCATTTACAATTCTTATGTAATAGTCAAGAGAAACTTGCTTTATGACCCTACGGTTTACTTTTCTGCAATTTGTCCAGAGAGGAAAACAGGAAAAAAAGAAAAGAAAAAGAAAAATGATGAGTAGAGATATCGTGAAATATTACGGGTGTTACCTGTAGGTTCTATTCAAGACAACGGAGAGAGGAGAGTTACTTAGCTAGTAATTTAAAGAAGGAATCTCTGAGGCACTGACATTTAACCTGAAAGTGAAGCGGTATAAGTGTAGCTGGAACTATGTATGTGTATATCAGGGAAGAGATGAACAGAGACGAGAGCGCTCATTGTAGAGATAAAATCGATGCTTGGTTCTGTTTGTGTGGTTCTGGGACGTTATGTCAATGACTGAGCCCCAAATAATTAGTGGAGCTGCTATCTGAAACTGCAGACGAGAGGAGTAGTAGTTTTTATTTGGGGAGGAAGTTCCTGGCTTCTGTCTGATATACATTTCATTGTAGGTGTCTGCTTCCCATGCAGTTATGGATGAGACCTCAGAAATGAAATCTAGTATTCGTTTTTACGCATTATTATCATAGTGGTAACAGGAGAAGACTGAATAATTATAACAGTTTTCGAAGATGGTGTATATAGTAAAAAGAGAGAAGAGGGCTACAATGGAGTCTTGAGATGTTGAAATAGTATTGTTTGAGGAGAACTGCGCACAGTACACTGGCAGGAACTGACTAGTTTAAAGGCAGTGGGGAGTTTGTGATGTCAGAGGACCTTGGAAATATAAATTTCCTGACGGAGGTCATAGTCCAATTCTGCTTGGATCCAAGTAAAACACGAGAAACATTCATTGGATTTAATCACGGAGAGATAACTATAATGTTATAAAGGTTTATGTATACGCAAGTCAACAGTAACAGGGAGATCACCCCTAGTAAATAAAACTGTGGGAGGGGCGCCCAGAGATTGTCACTAATCCTGCACTGCTCTTTCAGTTTACTTTGGAAGGAGGAAATTCATTGGGCAGGAACTAGAGAAAAATTGGTTCAGAGATTTTGTTTCAAGAATGAAGAAACTGAAAAAGATGAAAGGGAATGGACTGGGAAGAGAGGAGTGTTAGCTGGTAGAAGAGCTTCAGTTTACAATTAATAATAAAACAACCTCCAGAGAGCAGGAGAGAAGGGGATACATTTGAGAAAAATGCGCTTATCCAGGCATAGAAATGACTTTCAGTTTAAACAGGAGCGGCATCACCAATGGGTGAAGATTCAGGAATAGGTGTTGACTTCATGACAGTGAGCTGACACATTTCTTCGAATATTCTACTTCATCTGCATGGTAGGAGGTGAACACACTGTTGAAAGTGAGGGAAATTGGTTGAGAATTTCAGGGATTCAAAGAAACAAGGGGAACATTCGAAGTGTGTGCAAAGCATGGGAGAATGGTTTATGATCACGTCCTGGTAGGATGCAGATATTTATAAAACTCATTGGGAGATACGTATGATAGATGCAGCCATAGGAAGCGGAGTCTTTTTGTCATCTCTGATTGGGGTCTTGATCATCAGCTGTGCTGAGAGGTCAGAGGGACCTGAGAATTGTTCCATAAAACTCAAGAGACATGGGACTGATCGGGAGGCTGGATCAATGCACTGGAGGATTCCTGTGTTTGGAGAACCTAAGCACGGTAGTCATTGTGTGAACAGACTGGAGGGGAAGTGTTATGATAACAGGGAGGATTCCAACCACTGAGTTGATAGGCGACATATCCAGGTGAAATTTGAATCTGGGATCCACACCTCAACACCAGCATATTTAGGAATTTGAGATTCAGAAACAGCCTGAGCTACGTTTGAATTCTAGCTCTGTCATTTTCTAGCTCATGATCTTCTCACATAAGCAAAATTTCAGAACCTAGCTTATGTTACTTGTTAAAAGGTAACTAATCTATAAGTAACAGGGTTGTACTAAAGATAAATGAGCAAACGTAGGTAAATCTCAATCACAGGGTCTCAAAAGGAATGTTTTCCCTTTTCAGGATCTCAGGATCAAAGGGTTGTGATCCACCCCTCTTCCTGACACATTATCAGTATTTGTCTATGCAGTAGTTAATGATTAACATTGACTTAGGTAGCACTTGACAGTTGACACATACTTTCCTATAGAAAAATTATGAAGTGAAGAATGTTTCTCCCCATGACATTTAGTAGGACAGAACTCCACCTACTCTTTCACTAATGTATCTGAAGGTGTTGACTAAATTTCACCCCAAATTAAACTTCACTCTATATTTGATGAGCGTGTCTGCCATGTGTGGATTGTGGTAGTCAACAGTGGGCTTATGATGTACGTACTCGTGCTGCTTTCCTGTGCAAGGGGTTTTTAGCCCTGATTTGTGTGACAAGACCTTCCAACAAGACATGAGTCCCTGGATTGTTTTCCCCACTATGAAGTAGATCTAAAGTGGCCTGGCCACATGGTCCAAGGCCATGGAGGGCAGCAATAGGGTTGAGGCTCTCATGTTGCCTGATTCCCACATGGGGAGGAACCAAGGTGACTGAGGGCAAGGGCATCCGGGGTGTGGGGAGAGGGCACAGCAGGGAGGGTGTGGCCTCTGAAGCACTGGGGCGGGTGTTGGAGAAAAAATCCTGGTGCGTTTGATCAAGAATTATTTCATGAAACATTTGAGAGTGGTGTTCTTTCTGTGGAGTCAACATTCCCCAACTGAACATTTTGTGGGTTTCCTGCAGTTTGGTGTAACTCCTAGGAACTGAACATTAATGAAATAACTCTGAAAAAGTAGCTCTAATAAAAATACAACACCCAAGGATTTTCATGTTTTATGTGTAAATGAAAATATTACTGTCTTGATTATGTGCAGTAGCCTACACTGCCTTATTGTTGACCCTGGAGAGGGTGGGTTCACCATATCTACACATGCCTGGGGGTTAGGTGGTAGAGCTCATTCCCAGGTGAGTGGTTGGGGATTCACGCCTGGAATGCCTAACAATGCTTTAAATGCCTGGATTCTCTTGGTTGCTTTCCCTTTCCTCATCTTAACCTGCTCAGTTTTTCATCTGACCCTGCATAAGTATGCAGAGGCGGACAAGTGTTGGCTGAGTTCCTTACAATGAAACAACAGGTGAGAAGAGACTTATTTTTATTCTTGAATTGGTCCCTCTTTTGCCAAATGGTCAGGTTTCTCCTTTTGGCCTGGATCTTCTAAGTACACCCATGAAATACTAATGCCAGTTATGTTCACCACCCTGTTAGGGAGACTGATGTGGAAATAATCTTCCGTCATTCACACCCACTTGTTCCAGACTCAATTAATGCTGTGACTTCACAGAACACATGGGAGAGATTTTCACTAAAAACAATAAATACAGCCCTTAGCCTCAGTAAAGAAAAATTCCCTAATTACCATGTGAATGACTACAACAGCCTTAGGTGTGTGGTGAACACAGGTGATAGTAATGAGAGAAACAAGTTTGCAGACCTGGGGTGGGGGTGGGGGGGTGGGGGCTGGAGCAGATGTGAAAGGTGCTGGGGTGGAGGTGGATGCTGGACAATAAAGTGTAATGAGGAATTATTTACTATTTCTAATTTTTAAAATATTAAACTTTTTATAGACTATATTTGAACATTTTTAAGTCTACAAAAGAAGATAAATAAAATTTCCTTCCTTCACAATAACTCAATTATCCTATGTGTACTTTTTAAAGAGTTTCCTATTTATTTATTTATTATTTATTTTTGGCTGTGTTGGGTCTTTGTTGCTGAGCACGGGCTTTCTCTACTTGCTGCGAGTGGGGGCTACTCTTCGTTGAGGGGCACGGATTCCTCATTGCCGTGTCTTTTCTTATTGCTGAGCACGGGCTCCAGGCGCGCATGCTCAGTAGTTGTGGCTCACGGGCTTGGCCGTTCCGCGGCACGTGGGATCCTCACAGACCAGAGATGAAACCCATGTTTCCTGCATTGGCAGGTGGACTCTCAACCACTGTGCCACCAGGGAAGTCCCTCCCTATGTGTTCTTCACCTTTGTTCAAACTTGAAAATTGAATGTAACATACGCAGATTATTCTTTTCTTAATTGTAACTGTGTATTGAGGAGAAAGTGTATGATAGAATGAAATGTAGGGCACTGGACAGCAAATGACACATTAGGGAGCTCCAAGCCCTCACTCCCCGCCAGTAACATCAATACAGCCACCAGGGTTTGTCAGCACAGGGGACCCAAGAAGTGGCAACAATGATCTCTTTTCTGCTCCCACCACTCTCAGACCTGGCATGAGTACGGATTACCTG